>NC_079454.1:22779692-22879344 GCF_903798145.1 Danio aesculapii | reverse complement strand
GACCTTAGCAGGCTACCCAGGGGCCAACTTCCCTCCCTGGACTTGCAGTTTGGGCCACAGAGGGCCCCTTGCCCACTAATTTTTGGGTCCCTGACCCCAGCTAGCTCCCCAGGGGCCAACCTCTCTCCATGAACTTGCAGTCTGGGCCCCAGGGACCCCTTGCCCTCCACCTAAGGGGTCCCTGATCCCAGCAAGCTACCCTGGGGCCAACATCTCTCCCTGGACTTACAGCGTGGGCACCAGAGGGCCCCCTTGCCCTCCACCTTAGGGGTCCCTGACCCCTGCAAGCTACCCAGGGCCCAACCTTTCTCCCTGGATTTGCGATCGGGGCCTGAGAGGGTGCCCTTGCCTTCCAATTAAGCGGTCCCTGACCCCAGCAAGCTACCCTTGGGCCAACCTTTCTCCCTGGACTTGCAGTCTTGGCCCCAGAGGGCCCCTTGCCCTCAACATAAGGGGTCCATGACCACAGCAAGCTACCCAGGGGCCAACCTCTCTCCCTGGACACGCAGTCAGGGCTCCTTATGGCCCCTTGCCCTTCACCTGAGGGTCCCTGACCCCAGCAAGCTAACCTGGGGCCAACCTCTCTCCCTTGTCTTGCAGTCTGGGCCCCAGAGGGCCCCCTTGCCTTCCACCTAAGGCGTCCCTGACCCCAGGAAGCTACCCTGGGGCAAACCTCTCTCCCCGGACTTGCAGTCTGGCCCCAGAGGGCTCCTTGCCCTCCACCTAAGGTGTCTCTGACCCCAGCAAGCTACCCTGAGGCCAACCTCTCTCCCTGGACTTTTAGTTTGGGCCCCAGAGGGCCCCTTGCCCTCCATATAAGGGGTCCCTGACCACAGCAAGCTACCAAGGGGCCAACCTCTTTCCCTGGACACGCAGTCTGGGCCACAGAGGGCCCCCTTGCCCTCCACCTAAGGGGTCCCTGACCTTAGCAAGCTACCCAGAGGCCAACCTCTCTCCCTGGACTTGAAGTCTGGGCCCCAGAGGGCCCCTTGCCCTCCACGTAAGTTGTCCCTGACGCCAACAAGCTACTCTTGGGCCAACCTGTCTCCCCGGACTTGCAGTCTGGGCCCCAGTGGGCCCCCTTGCACTTCACCTAAGGGGTCCCTGACACCAGCAAGCTACCCTAAGGCCAACCTCTCTCCCTGGACTTGCAGTCTGGGCCCCAGAGGGCCCCTTGCACTCCACTTAAGGAGTCACTGACAACAGCAAGCTACCCAGGGGCCAACCTCTCTCTCTGGACACGCAGCCAGGGCTCCTTATGGCCTCTTGACCTTCACCTAAGGGTCCCTGACCCCAGCAAGCTAAACTGGGGCCAACCTCTCTCCCTTGTCTTGCAGTCTGGGCCCCAGAGGGCCCCCTTGCCCTCCACATAAGGGGTCCCTGACCTGACCAAGCTACCCAGAGTCCAACCTCTCTTCCTGGACTTGCAGTCTGGGCCGCAGAGGGCCCCTTGCCCTCCACATAAGGGGTCCCTTGATGCCAGCAAGCTACCCTGGGGCCTACCTCTCTCCTTGGACTTGCAGTCTGGGCCCCAGAGGGCCCCCTTGTACCTCACCTAAGGGGTCCGTGAACCCAGCAAGCTGCCCTGGGGCCAACCTCTCTCCCTGGATTTGCAGTATGGGCCCCAGAGGGCGACCTTGCCCTCCACCGAAGGGGTCCCTGACCCCAGCAGGCTCCCCAGGGACCCTACCTCTCTCCCTGGACTTGCAGTATGGGCCCCAGAGGGCCCCCTTGCCCTCCACCTAAGGGGTCCTTGACCCCAGCAAGCTAACCTGGGGCCAACCTCTTTCCCTGGACTTGCAATCTTGGCTCTAGAGGGCGTCCCTTGCCCTCCGCCTAAGGGGTCCCTGACCCCAGCAAGCTACCCAAGGCCCAACCTCTTCCGCTGGACTTGCAGTTTGGACACCAGAAGGCGCCCTTGCCTTCTACCTAAGGTGTCCCGGACACTAGCAAGCTACACCGGAGCCAACCTCTCTCCCTTGTCTTTCAGTCTGTGCCCCAAAGGGCTCCTTGCCCTCCACCTAAGGGGTCCCTGCCCCCATCAAGCTACCCAGAGGCCAACATCTCTTCCATGACTTGCAGTCTGGGCCCCAGAGGGCACCTTGCTCTCCACATAAGGGGTCCCTGACCACAGAAAGCTACCCAGGGGCCAACCTCTCTCCCTGTACATGCAATCAGAGCTCCTTATGGCCCCTTGCCCTTCACCTAAAGGTCTCTGATCCCAGCAAGCTACCCTGGGGCCAACCTCTCTCCCTTGTCTTGCAGTGTGGGCTGCAGAGGGCCCCCTTGTCCTCCACCTAAGGGGTCCCTGACACCAGCAAGCTACCCATAGGCCAACCTCTCTCCCTGGACTTGCAGTCTGGGCCCCAGAGGGCCATTTGCCCTCCACATAAGGGGTGCCTGATCCCAGCAAACTACCCAGGGCACCACCTCTCTCCCTGGACTTACAGTCTGGGCCAAAGAGGGCCCCTTGCCCTCCACCTAAGGGGTACCTGACCCCAGCAAGCTACCCAGGGGCCAACCTCTCTCCGTGGACTTGCAGTCTGGGCCCCCGGGTTCCCCTTGCTCTCCACCTAAAAGGTCCCTGATCACAGCAAGCTAACCTCGGGCCAACCTATTTCCCTGGACTTGCAGTCTGGGCCACAGAAGGCCATTTGCCCTCCAATTATGGGGTTCCTGACCCCAGCAAGCTACCCAGGGCCCAACCTCTCTCCCTGGACTTGCAGTCTAGGCCCCAGAGGTCCCCTTTGCCCTCCACCTAAGGGGTCCCTGACCCCAGCAAGTTACCCATAGGCTAACCTCTCTCCCTGGACTTGCAGTCTGGGCCCCAGCAGGCCCCTTGCCCTCCACATAAGGGGTGCCTGACCCCAGCAAGCTCCCCAGGGCCCTTCCTTTCTCCATTGACTTGCAGTCTTTGCCCCAGAGGGCCCCCTTGCTTTCCTCTGAAGAGGTCCCTGAAATCAGCAGGCTACCCAGGGACCAACCTCTCTCCCTGGACTCACAGTCTGGGCCAAAGATGGCCCCTTGCTCTCCAAATAAGGGGTTCCTGACCCCAGCAAGCTGCCCTGGGGCCAACGTCTCTCCCTGGACTTGCAGTCTGTTCCTAGGAGGGCCCCCTTGCCCTTCACCTAAGGGGTCCCTGACCCCAGCAAGCTACACAAGGCCCAACCTCTCTCCAAGGACTTGCAGTCTGTTCCTAGGAGGGCCCCCTTGCCCTCCACCTAAGGGGTCCCTGACCCCAGCAAGCTACACAGGGTCCAACTTCTCTCCATGAACTTGCAGTCTGGGCCCCAGGGACCCCTTGCCCTCCACCTAAGGGGTCCCTGATCCCAGCAAGCTACCCTGGGGCCAACATCTCTCCCTGGACTTACAGCGTGGGCACCAGAGGGCCCCCTTGCCCTCCACCTTAGGGGTCCCTGACCCCTGCAAGCTACCCGGGGCCCAACCTTTCTCCCTGGATTTGCAGTCTGGGCCTGAGAGGGTGCCCTTGCCTTCCAATTAAGCGGTCACTGACCCCAGCAAGCTACCCTTGGGCCAACCTTTCTCCCTGGACTTGCAGTCTTGGCCCCAGAGGGCCCCTTGCCCTCAACATAAGGGGTCCATGACCACAGCAAGCTACCCAGGGGCCAACCTCTCTCCCTGGACACGCAGTCAGGGCTCCTTATGGCCCCTTGCCCTTCACCTGAGGGTCCCTGACCCCAGCAAGCTAACCTGGGGCCAACCTCTCTCCCTTGTCTTGCAGTCTGGGCCCCAGAGGGCCCCCTTGCCTTCCACCTAAGGCGTCCCTGACCCCAGGAAGCTACCCTGGGGCAAACCTCTCTCCCCGGACTTGCAGTCTGGCCCCAGAGGGCTCCTTGCCCTCCACCTAAGGTGTCTCTGACCCCAGCAAGCTACTCTGAGGCCAACCTCTCTCCCTGGACTTTTAGTTTGGTCCCCAGAGGGCCTCTTGCCCTCCATATAAGGGGTCCCTGACCACAGCAAGCTACCAAGGGGCCAACCTCTTTCCCTGGACACGCAGTCTGGGCCACAGAGGGCCCCCTTGCCCTCCACCTAAGGGGTCCCTGACCTTAGCAAGCTACCCAGAGGCCAACCTCTTTCCCTGGACTTGAAGTCTGGGCCCCAGAGGGCCCCTTGCTCTCCACGTAAGTTGTCCCTGACGCCAACAAGCTACTCTTGGGCCAACCTGTCTCCCCGGACTTGCAGTCTGGGCCCCAGTGGGCCCCCTTGCACTTCACCTAAGGGGTCCCTGACCCCAGCAAGCTACCCTAAGGCCAACCTCTCTCCCTGGACTTGCAGTCTGGGCCCCAGAGGGCCCCTTGCACTCCACTTAAGGGGTCACTGACAACAGCAAGCTACCCAGGGGCCAACCTCTCTCTCTGGACACGCAGTCAGGGCTCCTTATGGCCTCTTGACCTTCACCTAAGGGTCCCTGACCCCAGCAAGCTAAACTGGGGCCAACCTCTCTCCCTTGTCTTGCAGTCTGGGCCCCAGAGGGCCCCCTTGCCCTCCACATAAGGGGTCCCTGACCTGAGCAAGCTACCCAGAGTCCAACCTCTCTCCCTGGACTTGCAGTCTGGGCCGCAGAGGGCCCCTCGCCCTCCACATAAGGGGTCCCTTGATGCCAGCAAGCTACCCTGGGGCCTACCTCTCTCCTTGGACTTGCAGTCTGGGCCCCAGAGGGCCCCCTTGTACCTCACCTAAGGGGTCCCTGACCGCAGCAAGCTACCCAGAAGCCAACCTCTCTCCCTGGAATTGCAGTCAGGGCCACAGGGGGCCCATTGCTCTGCAATTTTGGGGTCCGTGAACCCAGCAAGCTGCCCTGGGGCCAACCTCTCTCCCTGGATTTGCAGTATGGGCCCCAGAGGGCGACCTTGCCCTCCACCTAAGGGGTCCTTGACCCCAGCAAGCTAACCTGGGGCCAACCTCTTTCCCTGGACTTGCAATCTTGGCTCTAGAGGGCGCCCCTTGCCCTCCGCCTAAGGGGTCCCTGACCCCAGCAAGCTACCCAAGGCCCAACCTCTCCCCCTGGACTTGCAGTTTGGACACCATTAGGCGCCCTTGCCTTCTACCTAAGGTGTCCCGGACACCAGCAAGCTACACCGGAGCCAACCTCTCTCCCTGGACTTTCAGTCTGTGCCCCAAAGGGCTCCTTGCCCTCCACCTAAGGGGTCCCTGCCCCCATCAAGCTACCCAGAGGCCAACATCTCTTCCATGACTTGCAGTCTGGGCCCCAGAGGGCACCTTGCTCTCCACATAAGGGGTCCCTGACCACAGAAAGCTACCCAGGGGCCAACCTCTCTCCCTGTACATGCAATCAGGGCTCCTTATGGCCCCTTGCCCTTCACCTAAAGGTCTCTGATCCCAGCAAGCTACCCTGGGGCCAACCTCTCTCCCTTGTCTTGCAGTCTGTTCCTAGGAGGGCCCCCTTGCCCTCCACCTAAGGGGTCCCTGACCCCAGCAAGCTACACAGGGCCCAACCTCTCCCCATGGACTTGCAGTCTAGGCCCCAGAGGACGCCCTTGCCCTCCACCTAAGGGGTCCCTGACCCCAGCAAGCTAAACAGTGGCCAACCTCTGTCCATGGACTTGCAGTCTAGGCCCCAGGGTTCCCCTTGCCCTCTGCCTAAGGGGTCCCTGACCCCAGCAAACTACCCAGGGCCCAACCGCTCTCCCTGGACTTGCAATCTGAGCCCCAGATGGACCCCTTGCTTTCCTCCGAAGGGGTACCTGACCTCAGTAGACTACCCAGGGGCCAACCTCTCTCCCTGGACTTGCAGTCTGGGCCACAGAAGGCCACTTGCCCTCCAATTATGGGGTTCCTGACCCCAGCAAGCTACCCAGGGCCAACCTCTCTCCCTTGTCTTGCAGTCTGGGCCCCAGAGGGCCCCCTTGCTTTCTTCCGAAGCGGTCCCTTACCTCAGCAGGCTACCCAGGGGCCAACCTCTCTCCCTGGACTTGAAGTCTGGGCCACAGAAGGCCACTTGCCCTCCAAATTTGGGGTTCCTGACCCCAGCAAGCTACCCAGAGGCCAACCTCTCTCCCTGGACTTGCAGTTTGGGCCCCAGAGGGCCCCCTTGCCCTCCACATAAAGGGTCCCTGACCCTAGCAAGCTCCCCAGGGCCCTACCTCTCTCCCTGGACTTGCAGTCTGGGCCCCAGAGGGCCCCCTTGCTTTCCTCCGAAGAGGTCCCTGAACTCAGCAGGCTTCCCAGGGACCAACCTCTCTCCCTGGACTTACAGTCTAGGCCAAAGAGGGCCTCTTGCCCTCCAATCATGGGGTTCCTGACCCCAGCAAGCTACCCTGGGGCCAACCGCTCTCCCTGGACTTGGAGTCTGGGCCCAGGAGGGCGCCCTTGCCCTCCACCTAAGGGGTCCCTGACCCCAGCAAACTAAACAGGGGCCAACCTCCCTCCCTGGACTTTCAATCTGGGCCCCAGAGGGCCCCCTTGCTTTTCTCCGAAGGGGTACCTGACCTCAGCAGGCTGCCCCGGGGCCAACCCCTCTCCCTGGACTTGCAGTCTGGGCCACAGAAGGCCACTTGCCCTCCAATTACGGGGTTCCTGACCCCAGCAAGCTACCCAGGGGCCAACCTCTCTCCTTGGACTTGCAGTCTGGGCCCCAGGGGCCCCTTGCCCTCCACCTAAAGGGTCCCTGACCCCAGCAAGCTCCCCAGGGGCCAACCTCTCTCCCTGGACTTGCAGTCTGGGCCCCAGAGGGCGCCCTTGTCCTCCACCTAAGGGGTCCCTGACCTCAGCAAGCTAAACAGGGGCCAACCTTTTTCCCTTGGACTTGCAGTCTGGGCACCAGAGGGCCCCCTTGCCCTCCACCTAAGGGGTCCATGACCCCAGCAAGCAACTCTGAGGCCAACCTCCCTCCCTGGATTGGCAATCGGGGCCACAGATGGCCCCCTTGCTTTTCTCCGAAGGGGTACCTGACCTCAGCAGGCTACCCAGCGGCCAACCCTCTCTCTCTGGACTTGCAGTCTGGGCCACAGAAGGCCACTTGCCCTCCAATTATGGGGTTCCTGACCCCAGCAAGCTACCCAGGGCCAACCTCTCTCCCTTGTCTTGCAGTCTGGGCCCCAGAGGGCCCCCTTGCTTTCTTCCGAAGCGGTCCCTTACCTCAGCAGGCTACCCAGGGGCCAACCTCTCTCCCTGGACTTGAAGTCTGGGCCACAGAAGGCCACTTGCCCTCCAAATTTGGGGTTCCTGACCCCAGCAAGCTACCCAGAGGCCAACCTCTCTCCCTGGACTTGCAGTTTGGGCCCCAGAGGGCCCCCTTGCCCTCCACATAAAGGGTCCCTGACCCTAGCAAGCTCCCCAGGGCCCTACCTCTCTCCCTGGACTTGCAGTCTGGGCCCCAGAGGGCCCCCTTGCTTTCCTCCGAAAAGGTCCCTGAACTCAGCAGGCTTCCCAGGGACCAACCTCTCTCCCTGGACTTACAGTCTAGGCCAAAGAGGGCCTCTTGCCCTCCAATCATGGGGTTCCTGACCCCAGCAAGCTACCCTGGGGCCAACCGCTCTCCCTGGACTTGGAGTCTGGGCCCAGGAGGGCGCCCTTGCCCTCCACCTAAGGGGTCCCTGACCTCAGCAAACTAAACAGGGGCCAACCTCCCTCCCTGGACTTTCAATCTGGGCCCCAGAGGGCCCCCTTGCTTTTCTCCGAAGGGGTACCTGACCTCAGCAGGCTGCCCCGGGGCCAACCCCTCTCCCTGGACTTGCAGTCTGGGCCACAGAAGGCCACTTGCCCTCCAATTACGGGGTTCCTGACCCCAGCAAGCTACCCAGGGGCCAACCTCTCTCCTTGGACTTGCAGTCTGGGCCCCAGGGGGCCCCTTGCCCTCCACCTAAAGGGTCCCTGACCCCAGCAAGCTCCCCAGGGGCCAACCTCTCTCCGTGGAGAGAGAGAGTCTGAGCCCCCGGGTTCCCCTTGCTCTCCACCTAAAGGGTCCCTGACCCCAGAAAGCTCCCCAGGGCCAACCTCTCTCCCTGGACTTGCAATCTGGGCACCAGAGGGCGCTCCTTGCCCTCCGCCTAAGGGGTCCCTGACCCCAGCAAGCTACACTGGGGCCAACCTCTCTCCCTGGACTTGAAGTCTGGGCCACAGAAGGCCTCTTGCCCTCCAATTATGGGGTTCCTGACCCCAGCAAGCTACCCTGGGGCCAACCTCTCTCCCTGGATTTGCAGTCTGGGCCCCAGAGGGCCCACTTGCCCTCCACCTAAAGGGTCCCTGACCCCAGCAAGCTACCCAGGGCCCAACCTCTCTCCCTGGACTTGCAGTCTGGGCCCAGAGGGCTCCTTGCCCTCCACCTAAGGGGTCCCTGACGCCAGCAATCTACCCAGAGGCCAACTTAAAATGCAAAATTATAGATAAAAATCTAATTCTAAGTCTATATTTGAAAAATGAACAATAACAAACATCTGATTAAATATCGAAGACTGCAAATATGGAATGTCTTTAGGTTTACAATTCAATTTAAACAACATTTTTGATATAAAGAATGGGTTTGTCCATATTTGACCCAACATTGTGCTTTCAATTAAATTTAAATTACACTACTTTTTGATATGAGATATCATTAAGTTTTAATAATTATTCTCAATGCTATACCAAACCATGTCCCTGTTAAAAAGTTATTTATATCGGCCAGGTTATCCTGTTAAAGGATGCCCACAGAAGCCTCAGAGAAGCAGCAGATGCCTTCACGAAAACAAACATTGCTGCTTTGAAACCTAAGATTTTCTCAAGAAGTCAAGATCACATGGACGGATGGAAAAAAAGATTTATGGATGGATGGATAAATAAAAAGATATATGGATGGATGGATGAGCTTTAGATAGAATCATAGTTCATGGTTGTGTTCTATTCCCAGTTATCCCCACTAAGCCCTATTCATATTGACCTTATTCTTCAATGTGGAAGTGCACTCGTTTTTGCAATTGTTTTAGAACGTCCGCTTCAGCTGCCTATGGGAGAAACAACTAGGAATAATAAACGGCAGAAAACTATTAAAATACTTATTCTACTAACAAGTGTTTGCATGACAATACAGACAAAGTAGAATTATATAATAAGAAAATATCCATTTGCAACACCAAACAGCAAAACGAGCTGTTTTTATGTCTAAAATTTAATGGAAGTCAATAAGACCGGAAGTCTCGAGCCAAAATAATTCAAATGGCTGCGCCCACTCGTACGCGGAGAATGAGGTGAATAGAACGTTCCAACATTTAAACATTAAAAAAAAGAAACATTAGAGCAATCTCTTTTACGTCTAATTTGCTTTCAAAGTATTTTTTGCAGTTCAGTTTGAGCAATCATCATTCTGACACTTGTGCTCCCTTCGTAGTGCACTTTGAAATCATTAATGCCATGTTGAATGCAGCCGTGGCTCATGACAAAAGTTATAGGTGACCTTTGGAATGCAGAATGTACATTATGTCTCCAAAGCTTGGGAAAACAAAAATATATTGGCTACGTTAATGGTTTTAATTTATAGTAGCCTAGGCTATTTATTAAGAAATGTATGTAATGTACACGACATGGGCCTATAGGCTAGAACAGGGGTCACCAATCTCAGTCCTGGAGGGCAAGGGGGCTTTCTGGGGCCCAGACTGCAAGTCCAGGGAGAGAGGTTAGTCCCTGGGTAGCTTGCTGGGGTCAGAGACCCCTTAGGTGGAGGGCCTAGGTTTATAGGTGTTCCTGCAGAGTTTAGCTCCAACTTGCTTTAACAAACCTGCCTGGATATTTCAAGTATACCTAGTAAGACCTTGATTAGCTTGTTCAGGTGTGTTTGATTAGAGTTGGAGCTAAAATCTGTAGGGCACCGGCCCTCCAGAAACAAGTTTGGTGACCCCTGGGCTAGAACATTGCTGCAGCAGTGATTTGAATGTCAAATTTGTAAATTTGTAAAAAAGTAGACATTAATAAAAAAACATAATAGACTACTTAAAAATTATATATATATATATATATATATATATATATATATATATATATATATATATATATATATATACTACTAACTATATAAGTATTAATTTAATTTTTTAAATATATATATATATACATATATATATATATATATATATATATATATATATATATATATATATATATATATATATATATATATATATATACTACTTTTAAGAAAATGCCCATAACTTTTTTCATTGTGCAAATTATTGCTTTACATGCACACGCATTTTTTTAAAAATCCAATATTAGTTTTGAAAAAAACATGCACTGGTTTTCCATATTACTTGAAATATATATATAAATGGCACATATACGGCCTATGTTTCCTTTATGAGTATTATTGAAAATATATATACAGTTGAAGTCAGAATTATTAGCCCCCCTGAATTATTAGCCCCCCTGTTTAATTTTTTTCCCAAGTTCTGTTTAACGGAGGAAAAAAATGTTCTTTTCAGCAGTTCTTTTTTTGACTTTTCAAGAACAGAGCCATTTTGATACATTTTTAAAAGCACATTTTAATTTAAACTTTAATTTTTTTTTTTTTTGTTTTTTTTTACCTGCAAACACAGTAATATTCAAATTATTTATAATGTTTAAAGTAGCTGACAATAATAACTATTCTTAATAATAGGAATTAATCTGCCTTGTTTTTCAACTGTGCAGTGCTGTGGCAGCTTAATTAGGTCTACTATGCAATGCTGACATTTATTTTTCTGAGGTGAAAAAAGTTTGAGAACCACTGGCCTAAACCCTTGAGCACTGGAATCTACACTGTTGTGATGTCACAATTGCATTGCATTCTGTGAGATACAGGTTCTGGAGTGTAGATTTTAAGCAGATTCGCTCGAGGGGTCGAGGGTATGTCCATGTAAGATTCCCTCGTTCACTTGAAGTGGAATGCATTTTACAATGGCTGTGGAGATTCCTTTGAGGTGACATGGTTAGGAAACAATGGAACAAAATACTCTATGGGGAAATTAAATGATCATCTTTCTGATTGTCCTCCATTCAAAACAGTATGCAGTTGCTGTACTTGTGTGCAATTGCTGATAAATAGTTGTAATATTATCATGTAATATTGAAAACAAAAACAGGGTACAAATGGAGCAGCATGATCAATATTGTTTTCAAAAAGAACTAAAATTATTAATTCATTCACTTTCCTTCGGCTTAGTCCCTGATTTATCAGGGGCTGCCACATCAGAATGAATTAACAGAAAAAACTGGCTGTAGTGTACGGGCATGTGTGAGATTGAGAGAGTGTAGGGGTGTTTCCCAGTACTGAGTTGGAAGGGGATCTACTGTGTATAACATATGCCAGAGTAGTTGGTGGATCATTCCGCTGTGGCTACCTCTGATAAATCAGGAACTAAGAAAAATGAATGAATGAATAAATAAATATAGATAAAGCTGCAAGTAGTGATGAAAGGGACCTCGCTGTGGCAATGATTTGCAATGAAAGGGTGGCGCTATGACTGTGACTCAATATCGGAACATAGATGTCTTCAGGAGAGAAATCTCATCAAGTTTGTGAATTTTCAGGAAAATATAGACATTGTGTGGCTGAATTATAAGTACTTCTTCCCCAGTGGCAAAGCACTGAACATTGTCAGTCTGCCACGCCCTTTGGCGAAAACTCTTCACAATCTTCACAATTTATCGTCACAAAGGCCTTTGGATTATACTAACAGAACTTGCTTGGAGGAGTTTGTTACAGTGTAAAACATTTCATTTAATGTTGCCAGCAGGTGGCGCTATAACTGTAACTGGATATTGGCACGTAAACCAATGAATGGAATGAACTCCCTAACTGCATCAGAACGCAGAGTCACTTGCTGTCTTCAAGAAACGACTAAAAACTCAACTATTTAGTCTCCACTTTCCTTCCTAATCTGTAACTGTGTCTCTGGCTATACCACTTACTGTACTCTCTCAACAACAACAACAAAAAACATTACTAATGCTTTGCTTCTTAGACTTTACACACCTGAAACTTGTCTTTAGCACTTATTTACTGTTGCTCTTATAGTTGTGTAAATTGCTTCCTTGCCCTCATTTGTAAGATTAGATTAGATTAGATTCAACTTTATTGTCATTACACATGTACAAGTACAAGGCAACGAAATGCAGTTTAGGTCTAACCAGCAGTGCAATAGCAGCAAGTGCAGGATATAGGTATAAGTTATAAAGTGCAGTTATAGAAAAATTATGGTAATATTTACAGATGGATGTACTATCAACATTATATACAGGTTGTATTAGCTATGAACAGATTCACAATAAATGAATATATGTACAGGTTGCTATTAATAGCAGAAGTGTGCAGATAGATAAACATAATTACAAATGTCCATGTGCAGTGGGTATGTCCAGTTCAAATAAGTGAATCAGTGCAATGTAGTGCAATGAATATGTGCAAACTTTAAATGTGCAAATGTTAAATAGTGCAGTGATTGTGAGGAGTATAAGTTAGAGGAGTGTGGGGGTGTATTGGGGGGGCAAAAGAGTCATTGAGGGGCAGAGTTCAAGAAGGAGACAGCTTTGGGGAAAAAGCTGTTCCTCAGTCTGCTGGTTTTTGTCCGGGGGAGCCTGAAGCGTCTGCCGGAAGGCAGGAGAGAAAACAGTCTGTGAGCAGGGTGAGAGGTGTCCTTTAGAATACTGCGTGCTCGGCGCAGACAGTGTTTCTTTTGGATATCCTCTATGGCTGCCAGTGTAGTCCCTGTGATGCGTTGGGCAGTTTTTACCACCCGCTGCAGTGCCTTACGCTCAGCAACAGAGCAGCTTCCATACCAGGCTGTGACGCAGTTGGTCAGGATGCTTTCTATTGTGCAGCGGTAGAAGTTCACCAAGACGGCTGATGAAAGCTGGTTTTGTAAGTCGCTTTGGATAAAAGCATCTGCTAAATGACTAAATGTAAATGTAAACGTGTTCAGGTCAGGACTGTTATCAAACAAGTGAATTTTGAGGCAGATCGGACAATGCATGTCTGAGTTATAACAACTTCCTGTTTCGTGGCGAAACATCAAAGTTTGTGAGGTCACCACGGACACGCCCTTCTACGAAAACTCTGGATCTTCACAATTTAACATCGCCAAGGCCTTTAGATGACAAAAGCCAATTTTGGTGTTGATCTGATAAAATCCCTAGGAGGAGTTTGTTAAAATACAACACCTGGAAACGGCAAAACCTGCACTTTTTTGAAAAGGAATTTAAAAATATCCCACTTCCTGTTCACTTTTGGATTTCGCTTCAAGACACTTTTTTTGTAGGTTTTGGCATGTTTGATTTGTGTGTTAATTTTTATTCGTGTGGGTGAAACGTAGCAGCTCAGGGGCTACTCTGTCAAACCCACACACATTGGTGGGGCTGTCGAGCCATTTTGCCACACCCACTTCTGAAGCTCATATCAAATGTAAATCTTCGCCACTTTTGGTGTGTGTGTGCAAAGTTTCGTGAGCTTGTTTAGACCCTTAAAAGTGCTATTCATTAGAAAAGGGAAATTTCCCGGGAAATTGTTAACATCACATCATGGTTAATAGGGACAGTTGTAAAATTTCCCGGGAAATTGTATTGTATGAAAACATCACATCATGGTTTAAGGGGACAGTTGTAAAATTTATACACACGCACATCATGGTATGTAGGGTAAATTTTTCAAATGCATCAAAAACTAATAAGGGGTTTTATTAGGAGTCATAAAACAACATAGTGGGTCTCAGAATTACAGGGTCACGGATGTGTCCCTCTATACCATGGTGACCCTGTAATGCTGGTGAGTACACAAACACACACACACAGACACACACACAAATCTAAATTTAAATTTCACAAATCTAGCATTTACTTTTTAAATTTCCAATATATATATATATATATATATATATATATATATATATATATATATATATATATATATTTAAGTTTTTTTGTCCTTTTATAGAACCTGCGTGTATATTGATCTCTATAGGCCCTCTAGTGGCAGTAACCATGAAATGAAAGTTTTGAAATTGGAATAAAAATACTGGAAATATAATACAGTATACACAGGGCCGGATTAAGAACACATTCGGCCCTGGTGCTATAGCAAATCCAAAGGCCCCCCTTTTGTTTTTTACCTCACAAAAAGTGTGTATACATATATATATATATATATATATATATATATATATATATATATATATATATATATATATATATATATATGAGTGTGTGTGTATATATATATATATATATATATATAGTTGAAGTCAAAATTATTCGCCCCCTGTTTATTTTTTCCGTAATTTATGTTTAACGGAGAGAAGATTTTTTTTCAACACATTTCTAAACATAATAATTTTAATAACTCATTTCCAGTGTTGGGAGTAATGCGTTACAAAAGTAATGTATTACAGTAATGTATTACATTTTCCAGTAACGCAGTAGTGTAAGGCATTACTTATACATTTTCAGTAATATTTTACTCGGTACATGTTCAGTAACGCATGCGTTACAACAAACTTTTCGCCAGCAAGACATTACCAAATAAAAAATACCGCAAGTAAGTTCTATTTTCTGTTCGTGGTTAGTGAATATATGCGCGTGTTGTCATTAATATCCCTCTGGCTATTGGAACTTTTTTACTTTGAACGCGGAATGATTTCAGCCTCTAAGCTCGAGGTCCGAGGCTATTGGCTCAGCCCGGTTCACAGTAAGGTCAAGCCCTGACGTGCAGAGGAAGAGCGGCAAAATAGATGAGGAGAAGACAGTACATTCGCGAGATGGACGTATGTGCACATGGCGTTATTTCACTGACAACAGTCGTAAGCGCAGTTTTACAAAAGCGCATTCATGTAATTCTCTGTTCGTGGACAACTCGACCGCAATTTTTTTTTCGCAGTCGCATGCACTCAAAACACGGCTGCTCACGTGCGAATGATCTGCTCTGGCTCCGTCAGATGATGCAGACTCACATTTTGTGCCTCATGTTTCCTCTTCTTTTCGTGCTTTTGCTCTCCAGAGATCATCCTGTTCAATTGGTTATCCCAAGAATGTTGATATGGTTTATATATTGCTACGGTATTTATTAGCAATACACGAAACACTAAAAGGTTATGATAAATTCTATAATAAATACTTGTGTTTTTGAGTGTTAGATATACTGCCTATGTTTTAGGCTAGTATTAATTACAATTTGTTAATGAATGCTTCAGCATACTGTAGTAAGAATAGTGAACTGATAAAATGAAATACAAAGTGTAGTTTTACTACAGTAAAGTGTGGTGAATTGTAGTATAGTATACCCTATATTGTAAAAAAAAACTACAGCACTGGGTAATTTGTTTATATTACGCTTGTGTTACCATAGCAACTAGTATTAGCACAACTGATTAATTGAAGTACTTTACTGTAGAACTGTTCAAAACACTGTACATGACAGGGAAAATGTCCTCCACAATCTCATCAGCAATGTGGAAGACAACAGAGACGTGTTCAATTTATTTTAGTTGCCATGATAAAATGGGATTGATAGTGAGATTTATTTGAGGAGTGAATAGTTCAGTAGGCTATAATACCTCATCAAGTTTTCCCCTATTTTTATCGGTTACATTTCTGCTTGCATTCGTTATATTTTTGTTTAAATGTTGTTTTATTTGATTAGTATGGTGCACCTTTTGGATGTTTA
Organism: Danio aesculapii; assembly: GCF_903798145.1. Lineage (NCBI taxonomy): Eukaryota > Metazoa > Chordata > Actinopteri > Cypriniformes > Danionidae > Danio > Danio aesculapii. Next base: position 22,863,701 of record NC_079454.1, on the reverse strand, counting down.
ATAAATGTTTTTTAAAAATGTATTCTTTGCATTCAACTTCTTTTCTCTTTGTCTTAAGTGTTTGAAATTGGAAATATTTCATCATATAACAAACAACAAAAAAGGTTATAGTGGATTTGATTAAAAATTTTATATGTAAGTCTATTTTAGTATTTTGGTTATTGTTAATAAATAGTGTACAAATATAAATTATATCAAAAAGCATGAAAGGAAGAGGGAACACAAGACACAAATTGTGAGTCTGCATATAATCTCACTGAGCGAGTAGTGTACTGTGAGCGCACTAGAAATTTTGTGCTTGAGCAGTGCATATTTGAGAGAGCATGAGAAAATTTGCACGCGAGCAGCGTATATTTGAGAGCTCACAAGCAGTTTTGTCCACAGAGGAAATTGGTGCACGAGCATTATATTGAGAAAGCTATGTTCATCATGCTCACTTTGTGCATGACAGTTTTGTGTTGTGAACCTGAATTTAAAGTGAATAGAATAATGGCAAGATTAAGAAAAAAATGCATCTGGTCATGGCATTGGAGTTTACATATAGGCCTGTTGTGTCTAATATGAAAATAGCCAAGCTATTCACAGATCTTGCCAGATAATCACTTTACCTTTACCATACTTTCAACAGACTTTGATCATTTGTGATTCTGGCTCTTATCCTTTCTTGCATTGTCTTGAGCTTTCACGTTGCCAAATATATACTTTATTGTTAGTAGCCTGGATAGGTCACCGTCATTCTGCTACATCATATCGCTTTCTACTGGATGTAAAATGCTCTGCAGTACATTTAGTCATTTTAGAATGTTAAGTTCTAATTCTGTAGTTATTTTGGTGAAAGTAACTAAAAAGTAATATAAGAGTAATGTAACATATTACAATTTTGAGACAGTAATATTGTAAGGTAAGGGATTACTTTTAAATCACAGTAATAAGTAATCTGTAATGTATTACAGTTTGGAAGTAACTTGCACAACACTGCTCATTTCTAATAACTGATTTATTTTATCTTTGCCATGATGACAGTAAATAATATTTGACTAGATATTTTTCAAGACATTTCTTTACAGCTTAAAGTGACATTTAAAGGCTTAACTAGGTTAATTAGGTTAACTAGGCAAGTTAGGGTAAGTAGGCAAGTTATTGTATAACGATAGTTTGTTCTGTAGACTATCGAAAAACAAATTAGCTTAAAGGGTCTAATAATTTTGTCCTTAAAATGGTTTTTAAAAAATTAAAAACTGTTTTTATTCTAGCCGAAATAAGACTTTCTCCAGAAGAAAAAATATTATCAGACATACTGTGAGAATGTCCTTGCTCTGTTAAACATCATTTGAGAAATTCTTAAAAAGAAAAAAAAAAATTCAAAAGGGGGTTAATAATTCTGACTTCAAGTGTGTGTATATATATATGTGTGTGTGTGTATATATGTATATCTCATTTACCTCACAATTAATATTACATGAGGTTAATCATAGACAAACTAAGGATTTTTGTGTCACGAGTGTCGCGAGTCGTGGCTGGGCGCCGACTTGCAGCGCCGGTGTGTGTACACTGAAGCAGGTCGCGACACAGCGCGCACATGACAGTTAAAAGTATCACACACCAGACGCGGACATTCGCATGATATTTAACATGAAACTAATCAGATGGCGCTCTGTGGTGCGGCAGAGAAATGAACAGTGTCCAGAGTCGTGGCTGAGCGCCGCCGACAGCCGCCGACTTGCGGTGCCGGTGTATGTACCCTGATTGAAACCGATGTTTAGAATTCTGAAATGTATGGCGCTGTGTGGCGCTACGTGCCGCTTCTGGTGTGCGACCTGTTTTACCTGTCATGTGCGCGACGTGTTGCGGTGCTGAGCGGCGTTTCCGGTGTGCGACCTGTTTAAGAAAGAGACTAGACAAAAAAAATTTGTTTGCTTGGCAGAGCTGCATGGCAAAAAGTACATAAATGCTTGTCTCACAAGAAAACATCTTGATTATCTCCAAACTAGAGGCAAAATACTCTGTGGACTGACAAGACAAAAGTTAAACCTTTTGGAAGGTGTGTGTCCTTTTTATGTGTGGTGTAAATGTAGCACCATATTACAGAAGAAGAACATCATCCCAACATTAAAATGTGTTTGGTGATAGTGTGATGGTCTGGCGCTGTTTTGCTGCTTCAGGATCTGGAAGACTTGCTGTGATGGAACAACGAATTCTGCTGTTTACCAAAATATGTGTAATTTTGCTGTTAAGGGCTACCCAACTAGTTATTAGGTTTAGGGGACAAGCATTTTTTCACACAAGGCTATTTAGTTTTGTATTTTTTTATTTATTTTGTGTTAATGTTTTAGTTACTGTACACAAATCATTCTGCATAAATCTGCAGATTTTTTGTAATTATTTGCAGAAATGGTAAAGTTTTTGTTTGGCCCTGTGGATCACTTTGCTGTTAAATTAATTCGCTCTCTCAGACATATGTGTGTAGTCAACATTCTTGTGTTCTGGACATTTAAAACAAAATCTTTTTCTTGCAGGCACAGGACTTTACTGTCCTCCAGAGTATTTTCAACATGACGCGTACCACGCAAAGCCCATCACGGTGTACTCACTAGGGCTGCTCCTTTTCATAATGCTGCTGGGCAGTCTTTTCAGATGATATCAAGCTGCAAGACCCAACTTTCAATGTCATGAACCGGCTCAAACTGCTTTTATATGCTCTTTATTTATTGTGTTTATACTGTTTATGTTTTGTTTCAGGTCACTGCAGAAGACAGATAAAAACAGAAAATGACCATCCAATAGTTTTCTCTCATCAGTCAGCTTTGCATCTGGCAGGCTGACGTAAGAGACCTTTCCATCAATAAACTTAATTATGCATAATAATAATAATAATAATAATAATAATAATAATAATAATAAGGATGCTCCGGTCAATCGACTATAGTATTAGCCAACCCTAGCCTGTGCTCTCCAAGCTTTGTTTCACAAACCAATTGCTTTGATTTATTGTTTACAAGCAACAGAAGATGCACATTTCTTGTGCATCATTATGTCAGGTGTATTGTCATCACAAGTCATGTTGGTGTGGAACTATGATGTTTTGAGAAACAATGAATAAATCTGTGCTCCTAAGTTCTGCAGAAACCCTCGTGTTTTGTGGACTGGTTCCTAGCTTTGGGAGAGGCAGCATCAATCAATCTTCAGTACACATTTTCATCCAAAATAAAATTTTTATAAATAAATTACACCTGGTCATGAAAAGCGTCTCATTCCCGCTTACTGTACCTCAGACATACGTATTTGTGGCAGAATACTAACCTCTCAGAATGGGTGATTTCTCTGATTGCTCTTTTTTTTAATTAATTTATTTTTTTACATATCTGAGACAGGACGGGGAAAGTATGTTACAGTCCTGTGTTTTTTTTTTACTTCCTGAATAGTAACTAAATGTGTTACTTACTTTTTAAGAAAAGTAATGTGTTATTGTAATGTTGTTTTTTTTAAAGATTAAGATTGTAAAATATAAATTTAAATGTTTAAGTTCCAAAAACAAGACGAAATTCAACATCAAATGTTGGATATGTAATTTAAAAGAAAAAGCTAAAAAAGCAAGTGTCTTGCTTCAGATGTTTTATATGCTTATAAACAACAGGGGGCAGTCTTTCCACAGAAACGCACACATGGACGTTGGTTTTATGCATGGGGACTTTCCATAGACTTGATTGTTCTAATGAGCAAACTCTTTACCTAACCTTATTCCTCACGACGACCACACACATACATACACTGTACGCACATATCTGTTTGTTTGTTTGTTTGTTTCAAAAATGCTATAGCCAGATTTCCGTTATTGTTCATACGGCCTTTGAAAGCTGCGTTTGTTCTACACACACACACACACACACGCACACACACACACACACACACACACACACACACACACACACATACACATATGCACCGTGGAGCCTTTGCGCATTATCGTACTTTGAACGCTTATAATTATTTAAAAAAAGTAAGTTAAACGTTTGTGCTCATGTTCAATATTTCAGGCTGCATACAAATTTCAAGTGCAAATGCTACCTTGTAACTTTTGCGACTCCAATGTGGCGATTGAATGCTTTTTTTAACCGATTCCTTTGTATGATTCTTTTTAGCCATTTCATACTTTAAGAGTAAAGTTATGACGAGATATATTGAAAGACATATAAAAATGCTACACTGCGTTTAGCTAGCATTTTAAAATATAAAAACAGAACAAGAAAACCACACTTATGAACAATTCACCTTTTAGAAACAAAGATTCCGTTCAAACGAACCAATTCTGTGAAATGATTCCAACATGAGAGGACTGAAAAGGTGTGTTCAAGTTCAAGAGGACTGAAGGCGGGGTAAAAACACTTCAAACAAATCATTGCCGCGACGCCGTGTTCACGGTTTGTTTTCATTTCGACCTCCAGTGCGTCCAAAGGTGCAGTTTGGGAATAATTGAGGGGAATAGTTAACGACTTCACGCAGCGGACAGCCTTATTGTGAGTTTGTAAAACTTTCTGTGTTTTATGAACGAACTGCAAGCTAGAGCTGTCAGCTTATTTCTTCTTGCTGCCATGCGCGATTCAAGTCATGAACGTTAACCATGTATCAGATCATTTAGAGATGTTCATGTTTTACATTCATTTAAAAAGTAGAAGAGTTTTATCATATAAAAGCTTTGACTATTCTCACAGTAAATGTGCACTAGAATTTATTTTGGCTGATAGTAAAAGTTGCAGCAGGTAAGGTAAGAATCTGCAGGTAAACAAGGTAAAAAACCCTAATATGCCTAGTTATCAGCAGACTTCACCAGTAGATTGATTATTTTTCATATTAAAGTGTTCCTATTAATTTTAATTTATGTTAAGTAAAAAAAGCATGAAGTCCAAAGGTTTTTGCAGAGGGGATTTGGGGATCTCTTTAAGAACTTAAGAAAATTTTAAGTACAGCTGGAAAAGATAAATGTTCCATCTGGAACATTTAAATTAAATCTGATTTAGAATAAATGTTGTATATCAAACCATATATTATATGAACATCTCTAACAACCTTCTGAAACAGATTGTTTGGTGGATGTAACGCTGATAAAGTTGAGATTTATCGCTCTTTTATGGCTGAAAAAAAAGGATAATTTTGAGAGGTTTTGATTTAGATTTTTTTAAGGTTTGTATTGTAATATAAAATAAAGAAAGCCTAAAATTGCAATATTAACAGGTGCATGAAAACTATTTATTTTCAAGTGATATTTCCATTATTATTTACCACTTTATTATTATTTATTATTAGTATTTTTTTCTGCAGTGTCTCACCTTAAGCTTTCTAACAATGCATACAGGTTGTAATTAGTTTCAGAATATTTTACTGAAAGTGCTTATTAATAGTATTTGTGCTCTTAAGTTATTTCAGGCTGACTAAATGTATTTAGAACGTTTGTAACACATTTAATAGGTGTGGTATTATACAGTATTTGGGTGTAAAGCTTATAATGAGCAATTCCATGCACATGTCAACCTTGCCATGAAAAAAAAATTAAGTTTTCACCAAAATATTGAAACCCTTTCAATGTTTTTGTGTAGGCTTGTATTTTATAGTACTGTCAATGTTTTTAAACAATTATAATTGATTTACCAAAGTCACACAGTGCCAATTTCACATCTGTCACATCCATAACGAAGCTTTTTCCTCATAAATGCAAAAATGTCAAACAAAATAAAATCAATCATTTTTGTTCTAGAGTGAGCCAACTTTTGTTCTTTAGATTAGCATTGTTTCTTTTGAGGTCGTGCAGTTTAATTCACAGAATTTCTACAAAGTATGTCTTGTACTGAAACTCGCTAACTTTTTTCATCACATCCATAACGCATGTTTATTTTCCTCATTTGAAACCTAAAAGTTGTTTACAGATTGATATTTTTCTGATCCCATTACTCTGTGGTTAGTAGTTTTGCAAAATATAAACAGAAGTTTCGATATAAAGTTAACATTATCTTTCTCTGTGAATTTATGTTTAGAATTTTTACTGCAAATGTCACATCCATAATGCTGCAACTCATCTATTATTTTTTAAAGAGAAGTTTACCAAATTTCTTCTATGTAGCTCAACAGTTAAGATCTAATATTAACAGATATTGTTGTACACCAGGATACACCCCCACCTCACATCTAATAATTTCATTCATTCATTCGTTTTCTTTTTGGCTTAGTCCCTTTAATAATCAGGGGTCGCCACAGCGGAATGAACCGCCAACTTATCCAGCATATGTATTACAAGATGCCCTTCCAGCCGCAACCCAACACTGGGAAACACCAACACACTCTTGCACACACTCACATACATTACGGCTTGAACGGCATGTCTTTGAACTGTGGGAGAAACCTGAGCACCCGGAGGAAACCCACGCGAACACGAGGAGAACATGCAAACTCCACACAGAATTGCCAACTGACCCAGCTGGGGCTTGAACCAGACCTTCAGAGCCAGGCGATCGTGGTCCCCACCGTGCTGCCCCACCTAATTATTTATTTATTATTATTATTATTATTATTTTGCATTAGTTTAACTACACTACCTTTATGTCTAAAGTAATATGATTCTTTGTAACTGTGATTATTAATGCAATGCCATCCCCACCCATGCCTGTATCACACCGCACCTAACAGGTCTTTTCAGTGTGAGACTTTGTCTGGTCTTGCTATTTAATTAGCTGAATGTTTTGGGGCGCTGTCATTGTTATGTCATAGATGAGTTAGGAGTCTTGAAAATGCACTAAGTTTGGTTTAAAACATTTATTTCTGCTTTTCCATAATGACCCAGAAATGTGTGCTGCGTGATTATACTGAAGTCACCTTTGAATGAGTGTCACTTTGGAGACCGTGTCATTGCAATAATAATAACCACAGGCAGTGTCATCTGATACAGTTTCAGTCAAAGTGGAACAGTGAGAATGAGGACGTGCATGTCATCTTATGACACTGCGTATTGTAAGTACTCTTGTTATTGCATTTATGAGACCCAGAGCAGCTGCGATGCAATGGCACACTTGTAGTTGTTTAGGTCATTTGTGGAAATAGCACCATTGCATGTTAATGTCCTTGTTGAAAATAAACAACGACTTTTAGATGGTCTCACGAATAGGCATGGGACATTAACAGTTTTCAAGGTATTCCGCGGTTTGGAAAAGTCAAGGTTGTAAAACTGCCAAAATTTTCTGCTATACTGTTCCTATGGTATATGTAAGATTTTTAAATCAAATTTGTTTTTTGTTTTTTTGTTTTTTTTACATCTTTTTAGAATTTTTTTTAGATACGTTTAGATTTTTAGGACAACATTATCTCCAGCAGAAAAGATATCCAATAATGCTGTTTTAAATTGGTAAGAAATCTGTGTTTTTAAAACTAATGAGGACAGCAGAAGTCAATGATTCATTTAAATTATTTAGCCTGACATGTTTACTGCTCCAAAATATTTTGAATGTTTCTCAAAATAAAATATATTGTTTTCAAAGGGGAAAAAGGTTTTTTGTTTTTTACCCAGACATTTAACATCAACATATTTTAGAGCAGTAATCACAATAGCGTGAAACCATGTTATTTTTTTCCAAGGTTGTCATACCGTCAGAATCTTATACCAGCCCATGCCTTGTCTCGAAGCCTGACAGTAGCATTTTCAAGAGATGTTGTAGTCTAGAAATCAGATGTAAAATAATTAAATATGCTAAACAAGGACACAGAGAGCTGTTTTAGGAGCATTATATTATTTATTTATTTAATTTAATTATTTATGTGCTGAAAGATCTTAAAAATAAAAGAGCAAATTATTTGAGTGTGGTTATATACAGTATGTACTCGATGTAAAAAAGGCATGTGCAAAAGCAAAAAAGTTGAAAAGTTTATATGTTTCTAGACAGATGTATAATTTTTTTATTTATTTAATTTTTTTACATATTATACATTAGACAGTACGTTGCAAAATTCAATTCAACTTATTGAATCAATGCACAATATGGCACCTTTAAGCCATTACTTTGTCTGTCTAAGAAATTTGCACAGTACTGTATATAATATTCATACTTATACTTATTAGTTTCCTTTTTAACAACACAAACTGAAACTATGCAAACTAAATAGTCAATGTGTGTAAAGATTTTGGACATCTTCTTGGATACTTTTAATGCTTCCAGTTGCTGCAATTATAAATCGCCCATGTCTTGAGGTAGTTCATTATGATGCAATTTACCTTCTATGTGCGATTTGATTGGTCAGGAATCACAGGACTGATTTTTCTAATCCCCATAGACAAGAAAAAATAAAGTAGCGACTACAGGTTGAAGGAAAGTACTTGGAGTAAAAGTTCCGATACTGCAGTAAAAATGTACTCAAGGGAAAGTAAAAGTTCCCCTTCGGGAGGGGAACTTCAATGCTATGTGGAAACTTCCACTATGGGGATTTCGTCAGACTCGTGTGCCAAGCTAAGGGATCCTTTTCACTTCAGATCCTTTCACGAAGCTACTGAGAGAGTCGATGAGGGTTTCTCTGACTGTTACGACAGAGAGAGAGAACGAGAAAGCGGGCTGCTTCTCCTGGTCCAGAGTGTGCGATACTCAGCGGCAGACTGTCGAGCTGGGTTTTTCCCTTGCCTGGCGTTCTTTGGGTCTGGTCCTCCAGAGCGGTATGTATTGTTGCAAATTTTCTAAAAGAGCAACATGGTCATGCAGCATGCCTTTTTTAAGACATCACTCCGACTTTGCATTTCTAAATGCGAGGGATTCCTGTCCCTGGATGATGGGCAAGAGCACTGCCTTACATGTCTGGAGGTCCACCATGTTGATGCTGTGCTCGTGGGCAGTGCATGCCATCACTGCGGTGGCATGTTTGTTGCGCAGTTACGATTGCGGCTCACTCTTGCAAAAGGGCACTCATCCTAGTTGTCCCCTGCTCCGCAGTTGGCCTTTGGGCAGATCTGAGGGTTACAGTTGGTGTAAATTTGCCGCCCTCTGGCCTGCGGACCTCTCGCTTCTCCATGCGCTCCATCCAAGCTTCGAGTGAGAGAAGCACTTCGATTTAGATGGTCGCCCTCTCACTTGATGACACCAAAAATCAGATGACTATCGCTGCATCGGAGGACGGGCTGTAATTCTCTGATGAGGATTCGAACCCGCTCTCTCCTCCCTCTGGGGCAGCGAGCACGGTGTCAGATCTAGAAGTGCACAGTAAGCTCACAAAGTCTTGGAGGGCACCTTTCTCTGTCCAATCTGCGTGTGCCTCCGCCCTCACCACCTTGATGGCGAAGCAGCCTGGGGGTTAGAGTCGATTCCCCATATTGAGTGTGCCATTGTGGGCCCGCTTGGCACCCGCACCCAGATCTATGTAACCTCACATGTGGTCCATAGATGTAGCGCGGAGGACTTGGGTTATCTACCGATTAGGTGGTTAACGGCGTCAGTCAGGCTAGAGCATCCTCTACGAGGCATGCCTACACCCTGAAGTGGAGTATATTTGCTCTGTGGTATACTTTTCTCCAAGAAAGACCCCGAACAAGCCAGATCAGTGTCATGCTATCCTCCTCTTTTAGCGCCTCTCTAACAGACTTTGTAGAGCTGCGGGCTGGGCGACACCTAATACATTTGCGAGATTTTTAAATCTTTGAATGGAGCCGATATCCTCACGTATGCTGGGAAACCCTGGTGAATGATAAAAATTGGTTAGGTGTTGTAAAATGCTTGCTGCGCCTTTCTCTCTAACACAGAGATACGTGTGCCTTCTTACTGTCAATTGAGTTCCCCACTTGGCGAACCCTGCAGAGATTCCTCCGAGGCTCCCAGTGTCTGACTCAGCGGAGGATTCAGGTAATGGCCCATTACATTGTTGGCATGCTCACTGGTCAGCCTGCGTTCTGGGTTTAGGTACCTGCTATGTGCGATTTTCCCCACTGGTGATCCCATATGCTTACTCAGCCACAATCCCCCCAACCATCTTTTTCAAATGAGTACTCTCCCTTCTGAGGGCTAGTCCATATATCTTCTCACCACCAGGTCTCTCCACTTGGGCAGAAGGTGGCCTCCGCAGCGTCCTCCCTATTGCAACTGCACGCTTTCTCTACATACTGTAGTATTTTAAAATTCCTAGAGTTTAACTAGGTGCAGTTTACGATTCCCGGAAAATATATCTGAATCTGTAAAACTTCTTAATAAGTGTGATAAGTAAGGGCCAGGGAACACGTTGGAAGACTGCGACTCTGGTGATGCAGGTGCGCTTATGCTCTTGGCTTGGCATAACCTCGGGGGAACGGAAATACTATGTTCCTTCGCCACAATGATTGCCCCTTAGCTGTTAGCCATGGAAGGCTCTTCAGCTAGAAAAGGATGCCTCAGCTTGGCACGTACAGCACTTATATACAAGATTAATTGTAAGTAGCACCTGCTGTGCATGCTGACGCTGCCAACTCATTGGCATCTCATTGGCCCGATTGTATACTTTTTTAGATGATTGGATTGTGATGAAATACCCATAGTGGAAGTTTCCACATAGCATTTCCGTTCCACCCCTGGTGGTAACTGGAGCGTACATGTTTTTCAAAACTACTTGGTACATTACAATTCCTGAGGAAAAAACGACTCATTCACAGTAGTTTGAGTATTTGTAATGTGTTACTTTACACCACTGATTATCAGGCATCTCTCAGCACGTCTTAAGAGTTTTTTTTAGATATACTTTTAGGAATTTAGAAGATGCTTTTATCCAAATTGACTAAAAAACACATGTAGAAATGGGCTGTCTGGGAAAATATTGGGTGTTTGGTGCCTTGCTCAAGGGTCTCACCTCAGCTGTGATGTTGAAGGTGGAAGAGAGTGATGGTTATTCACTCCCACCACCTACAATCCTTGCCAGTGTCAGGATTCCATCCTGTAACCTTGTAACGATCACAAGTTTCTAACCATTAGACCTTGGCTGCTCATTAGGTCATGATTTAGACTGATTCCATACTGCCTCTATGATATTCATGTCTGGATTCTCCAGTAGTTTTTCTCTCCAAATATGATTTCACTGGATTAGCTGTGTATTTGGTATCATTATAATTCATAAAAAGAACCCCCTTATCAACGAAGCCTTTCCCAAAGGAATGGCATAATGGATTAGAACCTGTCTGTACTTTCCAGAATTTACAATCCTATCAGTTCTGGCAGTATTACAGAAATGCAGCCCAAAACCAGGACTGAACATGTTTCACTGAAGGCTGCAAGCTTTTTAAACTTTTTTTTTTTTTTTTTTGGAGTTTCTGGCTGATTCTAGCTGGTGTGTAATATTAGTTGCTGGTGGCATGGCCCATGATTGTCACAGAGACGCTGATACTCACACTCACAGAAGCATGATCATATCTTATTGCTGTGGAAATTATTCAAAGTGTGTATATACGGCACTATGTTCATGATTTGCCTCCATGACCGCCTGAGTTGTTTGATCTTGCATCCTTTTATGCACGCAACTTGATTCAAGCTAATCCCATACATGATAAAATCCTGACAGAGATTGCTGAGGTAAAATAGCTACTCTGTCCCTCATTTCGAAAGGTAATTGCCTCTTCTCTCTGAAATGACCCACTGGAGTATCAACAGATTGTTGACCATGCGCTCGAGTTGACCTCTGTGCCCTAGGTTAGCAATTCTCTAATAATCATTCATTCATTTTCATTTTGGTTTAGTCCCTTTATTAATCAGGGGTTGCCAACTTAATTCTAATAATAATAGTTTAGATTTTTTTTTATCCTTGAAAAAAAAGTATACAAAAAGCTATATACTATACAAAAAATTTGAAAAAATAAAACAAATTGTATATTCCATCAATTATAGTTCAGAATCTGCAAAACCAGTGTCGGCAGGTCACACTTTTTTTTTACTTTCTCAAACTTTTTAAAATTGAAACGGCCTACAAAATTGCAATCAGCACATGTCTATATCTTTCATCTGCCCCCAACTGTCATCTTTCATGTATCTTAAATAATATAATATAATATAATATAATATAATATAATATAATATAATATAATATAATATAATATTATATAATATAATATAATATAATATAATATAATATGATATAATATAATATAATATAATATAATATGCACAGAAATAATATAATACACACATATATTATACAATATAACTAATACCACTGGTTCTGCCTTTTGCCTTTTATTATTTTAGATTAATTAGTGTTTTGACAGGAATGCAAATAAAACTTTACATATTTCAACAAGTTGTTTCATAGTAACTGGTCTCAGTCATAAACCCAAAACACATTCCTCAAATGACCTAAAGTGGAATTTCTTTTCTTTTTATATGTTGTTAATTCAGTGATTGACAAAAATCCCATTTTATGCTCCCATTCACTCATCACCACAAACAAAAGCATCTCTACGCAATCAGATTAGTTTCAGTATACTTTTAGTAAACAGATTAGATTAAGTACAACTTTTTAAAAGTTTTGGTGTAGGCTTGAACTTGAAAGATGTTATTGGTGCAAACCTTACAAATTGCCGGTATAAGATTCTGATGGTATATTAACTTAGATAAATATATCAGTTCCACGGTATATTGATTACTGCTCTAAAATATATTCTTTTAAAATGTCTGGGTAAAAAACAAAAACTATTTTCCCATTTGAACATAAGTCTTTTTATTTTGAGAAACATTTAAAGTATTTTGGAATAGTAGCTAAACATGTCAGGCTAAATAATTAAAATAAATCATGGACTTCTGCTGTTTTCATTAGTTTCAAAAACAGATTTCTTTACGATCTAAAATGACATCTTTGAAAATTTCTGCTGGAGTTACTGTCCTGAAAAAAAAAAACGTAAATAAAAATCGTACACATACCTTAGAAAAGATATGTTAAAATCTTGACTTTTCTAAACCGCAGTATACCTTGAAAACGGTTATCGTCCCATGCCTCTTGGGAACACTGGTATCATACAGGTGCAGGTACTGCTTGACACACAATGCTTTTTGCGTGTCTTCACTGATCATCCTATCAATAGCATTAGATTCCACATAGATCTCTCCATCTATTTTGCCCTGTCTCTTCTCTCCCTGTCCATCTGTGCACGTATGGAAAAAAAGCACATGGGCTGTCGGTAACACGCGGTCTGTCTGCATACTTGCTCTCAAAACCGTTGTTGCTCTTTTACTGGAGTTCTTGCAGCAGTAAATGAGGCTGAAGTTTCCACACTGCTGCTTTGGCTCTTTTAGGATGGTGATTCTGAGTCTCAACCAGAAACAACAGTTGTGTGTGTGTGTGTGCGCTGAATAAGCGAGTGTGTTCTGGAAGAGTCAGGAGGGATTCAGACACTGCCCACTCAATACAATGTAGTCATTTTCACATTAAATAACAAGGTACACGGAGTGTAGCCCAGTGAGTGTTGAGGACAGTGCCTGACCTGTTATCCTCTCATTCAAAGTTCAGATAAAGAACAAGATTGTGTTTGTGTTGCTGTTAGGAAATGCACTCTATAAATTTTTTAGAATTCTCTTTCATTTCATAGACAAAGGCAGATAATTGGACTGTTTTGTTTTCAACAATCTTTAACACTACAAGAGGGTCTAAAATGCTTAAATAACTATAATACCCAGTAATAACTATACAAATCATGCATTTAAAAAGAAATAATACAGGTCAAGTAATTTAGAATTATTATATTATATTAGGGCTCCACGATATTGGAAAAAGTGATATTGCTATATTTTAATTTACTGCAATATATATTGCAATATAAATGCAATTCGACCAGATGACTTAAATAACTTTGAGATGGATTGCTGTAGGGGCATGTATCTGCTTAAAATATAGGCTAATTTTAACAATGACAACCAAAGTTCAATACAACAGTATTCATGAACAGAAATTAAATAAGCACTGTATAATAATAACAACAATACAGCAATTTGTCGTTTTCATTGAGTAAATAATTATATGATGTACACTTTAAGCTACAAACGTTTAATTTATTGTACCCAAATGACTTAAATTTGCTTGAAGTGTTGACAGTTACAGGCCTTAAAAACACATGCAAGGAATAAACCTTTAATAAATAATACAATTTAAAATGACTCTGTTGTTAACTGTAAAGTACTATAATCCACACTACATTGCGATTTGACTATTGTGGACTCGCACATTGTGATATTGATACTGAAACGATATACTGTGCAGCCATATTATATTATATTATATTATATTATATTATATTATATTATATTATATTATATTATATTATATTATATTATTCATTAATTTTCTTGTCGACTTAGTCCCTTTATTAATCTGAGGTCGCCACAGCGGAATGAACCACCGCGAACTTATCCAGCATCTGTTTCACGCAGCGGATGCCCTTCCAGCCGCAACCCATCTCTGGGAAACATCCACACACACTCATTCACACTCATACACTATGGACAATTTAGCCTACCCAATTCACCTGTACCGCATGTCTTTGGACTGTGGGGGAAAACGGAGCACCAGGAGGAAACCCACGCGAAGGCAGGGAGAACATGCAAACTCCATACAGAAACGCCAACTGACCCAGCCGAGGCTCGAACCAGCGACCTTCTTGCTGCGTTACCCATATTATATTATATTATATTATATTATATTATATTATATTATATTATATTATATTATATTATATTATATTATATTATATTATATTATATTATATTATTCAATTTCTTTTCGGCTTAGTCCCTTTATTAATCAGGGGTTGCCACAGCGGAATGAACCTCCAACTTATTCAGCATATGTTTAAAGCAGCAGATGCCCTTCCGGTTGCAACCCAACACTGGGAAACACCCATGTACTCTTGTATTCACACACATACACTATGGCCAATTTAGCTTATTCAATTTACCTGAACCACATGTCTTTGAACTTGTAGGGCAAATCAGAGCACCCGGAGAAAAACCCACGCGAAAACAGGGAGAACATGCAAACTCCACACAGAAATGCCAACTGTACCAGCCGGGGCTCGAACCAGTGACCTTCTTGCTGTGAGGCGATTGTACTAGCCACCACGCCACTGTGACGCCTATATTATATTATATTATATTATATTATATTATATTATATTATATTATATTATACTATATTATATTATATTATATTATATTATATTATATTATATTATATTATATTATATTATATTATATTATATTATATTATATTATATTATATTAATACCTTTAAGATGATGATGATAATTATTATCATTATTATGATGATTAGCCATACAAACTGTGTGGAAAAATAATCGGAATATAAAATAACAATTAAACAGTAATCATAATTACAGTGCAATATGTATACAGTGTATTAAAACTTGTTATTATACACTTGTCATTGTAACATTTCAGCCACAATATTGTTTAATGAAGTCATAAACCTCAAAATAATGTCTGTGTGCAACTGTGCATATGTTTGCTCATGATCTACTTTCCCTTGACTCATACTTCCCTCGTAATTCACTTGGTGTCTTACTCTTCTGTTTTCATTCATTCATTAGACTGTAATGGCTGTCAGTATTGTATTTGTGGGGTTGGAATATGATTAGCTTATAATCTCTAACTAGACTTCCTTCTTTCATTTCCTTCTTAACGTTGGTACTTTACGCTGATGTTGGCGATCTGTTCATAAGCCCTTTCTCTCCAAAACAAATTCACAGCTCCATCACAGTTATGTGTGCAATTAAGAGTCTCTCGATAAAGCTCTTTATGTCATAGCACCGCAATGTAGTATTCCAGACTTGACGTCCTATGTTTGATTTAGATATTTTTAATGTATACATTATTAAAGAGGGTCAACATCTGTGTCATGTGGAACTGCATTGCAGTTTTTTGTCTTGTTTTAATATTTGCTGACTGATGCTGTCAAAGTAAAGCGACACTGTGTGCTATTGCACGGTCTCCTACCAAAACAGACTGCAGCATTACAGGGTCACTTTCTGATCAAAATCTCACTAGCCAATCAGAGTAGACTATTCTTAAGCCCACCCCCATTAGAGGTCTGTGACAAAACAGAAAATAAGTTGTTTTATTTTTTATTTAATTTACATAGATTTTTTTTTTACAAATATAATTCTCTATACAGCGAGTTTGCAAGAGCTCATAAGATAAAAATGTAATTTCTGTCCATCTTTTCATAATTTTTTATTTTAATTTCATCATTTCAGGGGGAATGAGTTTGTGAGAGTGTCGAGTCAACAGTATGGCGTCAGGAGGAGAAAGCAGTGCTCCTCCTGAGGATGAGAGGGGCATTCTACTGGACATTGATGATGTTCACTTGCTTTTACAAGGTCAGTCTTACCTTTTAAAAGGTTATCTGTCTTTGTTTAATCAGTTTCATTTTTGTGGCCTTGAGCATTTTTAGTATAGTCCTAATGGCTTCCTTAATCTGAATGGTTTAAAAGTTGCACTTTGTCTACACCTGATTTTAAGATGTATTTTCTTACATCTTAAGATTTTGAACTAATTTAATTTAATTTTTCGTTTAAAATTTAATTAAATTTTTTCTATTTGAGATTTAATTTTTTTTCATTTAACTTTTTATTAAATTGTACTTTTCTTTTTTCTTTTAAGATTAAAAAAAAAAACAATTTTAATATATTTTTTTAATTTAGGCAAAAAAAAAATTAATTTAATTACTTTTTATTTTATTTCATTTCAGTTCATGTTATTTTTATTTTATTTTTAGATGGTTTGATTTTTTTTTTTTGGTTGACTCTATAATATATTATATATTTTTAATCATTATTTTTTTATTATTATTTGTAAAATATTTAATCTCATAGAAGTTTTCAGTGACCCTTTCTTGTCCAAAACATGGTCAAATCACGTTGGCCTTTAAACATTTTTATGAGCAGCAGGGCCAAAAGCTCAAAAAGGTTCATAGATCATTTCAGCCATCTACTGGACAGTGTTGTCATGTTATTGTGACCTGACGTGAAGCCATGTTAGCAATCTTTATCGAAGTACCTCTATAAAAGTTATCATATGTTTTAACCTTAAAAGTCTAAACGTTTATTTTTGTCAAGTTCTAAAGCATGTAGACTTGATGAAATGGTGCAGACTTTAATGTAACTAATTCAAGGTTAAAAAAACACTTGGTCAAAAATCTGCCAACATGTAACTGCTAAAGCAGTAGGGAAATCCAAAAACTTGGATTATTACAATTAATGTCATTTATTGCCTTATAGATAAGATATGGGACTGATTTAACATATTAAACTATAAGGAAATGAGTTGTTTACCAAATGGATTCTGAGTGATGTCTTTTCACTAAAAAATCAATTCCAAAAGAAACTTATGATTCACCATCTCACAACCTGAGACTGTCTGTTTGCTCTTTTGTCTGTTCTCCAGTCTCCTTTCCATTTGTCTCATCTCTTTGAGGTTTAGGGCGGATTCCAGGCGGTGGGTGGGAATCCTAAACTGTTGACTCACCACATTTTCAAACAAAAACTTGTTCAGAGAGGGTGTGCTTGAAGTTTATGGTTTTCTGCTTTAGAGAACCTGTTCCTCAAAATGATCTTGAGCAAATACTAACCTCTGGCAACCTTACAGTTGAAGGAATAGTTCAACCACAAGTGAAAATGTACTCACGTTCTTCTGTTGGACACAAAAGAAGATTTTGTAGAGAATGTTTTTGAACTGGTAATTATTGGCATCCTTAATGGTACAGTAGTTCTATGGAAGTCAGTGGCTGTGTCTCTAACATTGTTTAAAATATCTTCTTTTGTTTTCAACTGAAGAAAGAAACTCAAACTTGTTTTGAACAAGCAAAGTGTGAGTAAATGATGACAGAATTTTAATTATAGAGAGAACTGTCCCTTTAAATTGTGTTGTTTCTGTGACACCAGACACATTATAAAAATAATAACTAATATTAAGGTAAATAATAATAATCTTCTTTGGTTTGTTTCTGCCACTGGTCATTTAAAAACATAGGTGTTTTTCTGAAATCACCCCTATATCATTTAATTTGATATGGATCAAAAATGGATATTGTTCCAAAAATGGATGTTGTTCAATAGTTTTAGGACAACTCTAAAAGGTGTTGATTTACTTCAGATGTTAACTACTTTATTTGAGTGAAGAGCCATTTCTAGTAGTGTTTAAAACCATTGTGGAGATTCTGAAGTGCACTCAATTAATCCACAATGCACTTGAATGGATAGTTTACAACTCACGAACACACAACTGCTAGAAAATACCCATAATCCAATGTGAGAGTTTGCGCGCCAAATGAATTGTTATGACTGACCACATGATGGCATCCACAGTGCAATCCTACCAGTATAAGTTTCAGAATAAAAAAAAATATTTAATGATAATAAGCTTGTGCTGCTCTATTTCGAACTGGCTATTTTTTGTTATTTTAAGTGTATTTGGATAAGTTAATATTTTGTTCATCATCATGAAATGTATTTTGTTTGATGCGTTGATTTAAGTGTTTGATATTCTGTTCGAAACAAATAAATAAATGAAATGAAATCAAATTAGTTAAAACCTTATTTAAAATGTACCTTATACTGTATGCAGTATATTACAGAAATTAAAATACTGTTTCATTACTAATAGACAGCTTGTTTAGAGTTGTAAATAATTATCACAGGGTCTGACCAAGAAGTTTAAAATGGAATCCGTCTGAAGCATTTATCAAGCAGCAAAACACAAACACAATGCCATCCCTTCCAGTACACTGAATGCTCGAATTCACTCACTCATATTAGTGGATATATAGTGATAGGGGTGAATTCAGATACTAAAACTCAGAGCATTCAACCTTTAACCCCTCAGATTAATAAGCCGTACATTGTCTTCTATGAGGCATTATTAATTATTCTGAATTATTCATTTACCATTCGTCTAGCTGTGACCTTACAGACCTTTGAGCCTGAAGTTGTTGGTGTCTCTTCTTTCATTTCCTCTCACTTTCACTGCTGTACTTGATGTGTGTCATGTGCCGGGCCTGTCACTAAAAAAACATTAGTGCACATGTGGGAGTGTGTGTGTGTGTGTGTGTGCGTGTGTGTGTGTGCGTGTGTGTGTATCTGTGCGTGTGTGTATGTGTGCGTGTGTGTATGTGTGTGTGTGTGTGTGTGTATGTGTGTTGGTTCAGACAGCCTCTGTTAACTGGTTCATGGTTGCCAGGCAGTTGAATGTTTGCTGTGGCGACAGCTCTGTCTTAAGTTTTGTCTGAGTGACGTCACATTTTTCTCTATGATGAAACTCTAGTCGTCTGGATAAGGATTAGCACACAGTATTTTTAAAGGGGTCATGAACTGCCTTTTATTTTATTTTGCACTGTCCTCTGTGTTCCTCTTGTAATGCTATCAAAATTGTTGCATTAAAAACATCATAATTGTGAAGTAATAGGCTGTTCATTTGTGGCCCTTATTCTTCTGAACACACACTTTGAATATGTGTGGTGGACCCAGAAGTAAACACCCACTGTGTGATTGGCTCACTGTTTTTTTTTTATGTTTTGAACGTTGAAAGGACGGTTCTATGTCAGTGTCTGTATCAGTGTAAACTTCTCTTACATTCTTAATAGATGCTGCTGTGTTTTAGGTTGAAAATGCATTGCATTTTATTAGATACAATAAAGTCAACACAGCATTTTAGTTTGTTTTTCCGAAAATACAGCATTGAATAATGCCTTGTCTGTATAATGATTGTGTAAAATAAATAATGATAAATACTATAATATATAAATAATAAATAAATAATAAAATAAATAAAAATAAATATGTTGTAAAATGTAATGAACAAATGACCAGGTTATTACTGACACTTCTCTAAAAATACACTCTTTCCTTATATTGAGATTGCAAGAAAAGCAGTGTAAATACTCTGATGACAGTGCATTCGGAAAGTTTTTCTCCAGTGTTCTCTAGAGTTGTGGAGAGAGGAGAACCTTACAGGAGGACAACCATCTGTGCAGCAATCCACCAATCAGGTCTGTATGGTAGAGTGGCCAGACAGAAGCTACTCCCTGCCTGAAATTTGTCAAAAGGCATCTGAAGGACTCTCAGACCATAAGAAACAAAATTCTCTGGTCTGATGAGACTATAATTGAACTCTTTGGAGTGAATGCCAGGCGTTATGTTTTTAGAAAACCAGGCACCGCTCATCACCAAGCTAATATCATCCCTACAGTGAAGAATGGTGGTGGAAGCATCATGCTGTGGGGATGTTTTTCAGCAGCTGGAACTGGAAGACTAGTCAGGATAGAGGGAAAGATGAATGCAGCAATGTACAGAGACATCCTGAATGAAAACCTGCTTCAGAGGGCTCTTGACCTCAGACTGGGGTGACGGTTTATCTTCCAGCAGGACAATGACCCAAAGCACACTGCCAAAATATCAATGGAGTGGCTTCACAACAACTTGGTGAATTTCCTTGATTGGCCCAGCCAGATTCCAGACCTAAATCCTATTGAACATCTCTGGAGAGATCTGAAAATGGCTGTACACAGTCACTTCCTATCCAACCTGATAGAGCAAGAGATGTACTGCAAAGAGGAATAGGCAAAAATCCCAAAGACAGGTGTGCCAAGCTTGTGGCATCATATTCAAAAAGACTTGAGGCTGTAATTGCTTCCAAAGGTGCATCAACAAAGTATTGAGCAAAGGCTGTGAATACTTACGTACATGTGACTTTTCAGTTTTTTTTTTTAAATTTTAATAAATTTGCAACAATTTCAAAAACTCTTTTTTTACATTGTCATTATGGTGTATTGTGTGAAGAATGTTGAGGAAATAGTTATCTTAATGCATTTTGCAATTAAGGCTGTAACACTAAGATTGTGTAAAAAGTGAAGCGTTATGTATACCTTCCGGATGCACTGTAAACGCATCTTCATCATTTGGCTTCTGTTTAGACATACATTTGTTGCATTATTTGCCTTTTGCAGTGTGAAATTGTGGGCCTATCAAAACATGCAGTGATGTAGAAGCAGATGTTGATGGAAAATCGGTTTGGTGGATACACAGCCTTATGTGTACAGTATCTCAAAAGATCAAGAGTATTTTGTATTTTTTGTTATTAATGGATAATATTTTAGTATTTTATTTTACATTTAGGTGCTTTTCAGTATTTAAGTACTTTTATGTACTTAATTGTTTATTTTATACATTAGTAATTTTATTTAATCAGTATGTTGACTTGTTCTATACATGGAAATGACCTCAATATTTTTTGGTGATGCAACGTATATTACAAAAACAAAAACAAAACAATGGTTACTGACAGGTGGAACCAATGAAAGTTGGAAAGTTGTCAAAATGAGCTCTATTTCTAAGCTGCAGTTCAATAAAGTTGAGCCAGTTTTAAATCACGTTCTACATCATCAATGTCAAAGCTTTTACTATGATGTTAACCTAAAAAAAAATCTAATTACTGAATCTAAATAACCTTAAGAATGAATTTTTTTTTTTCCCTTGAAAGTGTTGATGCCTATTTCTAATAGTATGCTGTTGTCTAATCATTAGTTGATCATTGGCATTAAATTGTACATAAATGACAATAATATCACTTATCGTAAAATGTTCTGTGACTATACAGCGTGCAAAACCTTCTTTATTGTAACAGGCATTAAGTGTGTCTGCTGTACAGACAGGATGTGCAGATGAGCCAGTGCTCAAATCAAGATTGGTCACTGACTCAGCCTCTTGGACCTTTTCCCACAAGGCTAAATCAACACCTTCTATTGAGGGAAAGGCCCACTCTGGCTTTAATAGCATGGGAAGAAGTATAAATGAAATACAGCAGTGATGGGTGAATGTTAGAGCGAACCGAAAGTCTGCAAGGCTGTTCAGGGAAAAACTTAACTGAGGGAAAATAGGAATATGTTGTCTCCCAAACCCTTGTTTGAGATGGAAGTCGGAGATCAGCAAGTCGAGCCAGGTTTCCAGTGGTCATGCAATGTTCCCCGCTTATAAATAGTTATGTATGAAGACATGCTGTGTTCTTGATGTGCTATAAACCAGAAAGCCCCAAAGCTGTTCTCTGGCAAGATGTGTACATATTTTTGTATGAATACTGTCTGGTTGTGCCAATGTGCTCATACTATTTCCTATACACACACACACGCACAGATATTTTACGTGAGTTTGATTCAGAAATAAGCATGATGTCATTTTATTTGATTAACAGTGGAACAGGAGCAGATTCAGAAGAGGACGTTCACAAATTGGATCAATGCACAGCTTTCCAAGGTACAGTAAACCCAAGAACAACACCCAATGTACTAAAATCACTGTTCAAGGGAACCCAACTTTTTGTTTTACTCATTTTTCTCTCACTCTCAAGTAGCTAAAACCATTATACGTTTTAATATAAGTTCTGTTAAACACAAGGGAAGATATTTTAAAGGGAACAAAGTTTACCTCTTTTTTTATGATTTAATATTAATATTATGGTTCTTCTGAGTGTGCCAGTTTAGGTTCAGTTTAAAACACAATTCAGATTTTTTATTATAATGTGTTAAAAAGTGTCATGTTGGGGGCGTGTCCACAGCTCGCTGATTTATGGGTGTGTTGCTTTACATGTAAATTAGTTACGGCTTCCCGCCAATGTAACAAGGGGGTGGGGCCATGAGCTCACCCGCTCTGCGTTTGCAACAGAGTCTGACAGGCAGACTGAGAGAAGGAGCAGGAGTGAGAGGTTCAGCAATCAGTCGTACATGTACGACTCGGACACAGACCAAGCAGAGAGTGCAAAATCATATGTGTCTTTGTACAGTTTTACAGCCAACTGTGTGCTAGTTTCAAGTGCCGAGCTTGTACACAGAAACTAATAACCACGCACACTGAATTAACTTTGACTGAGGCACCGGATGCACGGCTCAAAGCGGCGACACGGCACACCAGACACTCTCTGTGGCATGGCAAAAACATGAAGTGTCCCGAATTGTTGCGCCACGCATTTTTGAATTCTAAACATAGGTTTCTATCAGGGTACACACAACGGCAATTCAAGTCTGCAGCGCTTCGCAGCGCCCAGCCGTCAACTTAAGTGTACCCTGATAGAAACCTATGTTTAGAATTCTAAAACGCATGCTAGTTAAGATCACAGGGAGAAATGCAAACAGCTGAAGTATAAGGTAGACTCAATGAGAAGTATACATGTTTGCAAACCTACCTAAAGATCCAACCAATAATTCCGATTACAGCGATAATGTGACTCATGCTGAAAATGGCGGACGTGAATCAACAAACTGAGGATATGATGCCTGTCAATCAATATTGGTGAACGGGGGGACTGCACTCCTACGTAAAGTTGCGGTCTGTTTGAAAACCGCTCCAATTGGTCCACTGTTTTTTATGTTAAATTGAAAAAAAAAAAGCACTGGATGAACTTATATCCCCCCAATATGACGGTCTATACACCATACATGCACATATGTCTGTCCAAACAGCTTGAAAAGTAGATTTTTTACCATAGGTGCCCTTTAAAGTATGTTAATGTAAGAATGTAGTGAAGAATACTATGAAATCTATGGCTACTGTGTTTCAACACTCTTCAAAAATATCTCTTATTTTCAACAAATAGATGATAAACTCAAATAGGCTTAAAACAAGTGTAGTGTAAGTCAGTTATGGCAGAATATCCCTTTAAGCCGAGGTCTGAATTGCTGACTCACTGGTCAGAAAAGGATGGGCTGTCCAACTCCGTCTGCCTGTGAGCTTTGCATATGCCGAGCATCTTGATTTATTTATAGCATCTCGCCATCAGCTATAGTGCTCTTCAACAGGCTGTAACATGAGCCATGTAGCTCATCCACCAGCACTTGGCTGTGTTTAAAACACAAGCGCATAAAGCCCACAAGCATTAAAGTTCATGCAAGTGTCGATCTCCGGTGATCTGACCAGCAGTCTTTATATAGCTAGAGTGTTGCATCATTTTACTTCAGATTAAATATTTGATACTAGTTGTAGTCAAATACACTACTGGCTAACAGTTATTTCTGGATGATTTGAAGAATATGGCCTCTTCAAGTTTAATTAAACCCTCAAAATATGAGAAACATATAATTTAATACAAAACTTTCCTCAGATGTCTAGGTTGCTTATGAATTTCTATAGACAGGGGCGGACTTAGTAATTTTGGGGAGCCTAAGCATTTCCATGTTCGGGGTCCTAGCATTGAAGCTCAAAATTATCTTTCTCTGTCTTTTTTCTCTTCAGATTATTATTATTTTTTTCTTTTTTGTAAGTAAACACGCATGTTAAAATATATATTTAAAGTATATATATTTTATATTTAAAGTAACCTTCTTAATGCAATAAGAAATGCAATAAATTCAAAACTGAAAAAAACAAGTTGCAAACATGCAAACTATGTACAGTTAATGAGCCATTTTTTGTAATTTTTTTAATATTAATAAAAAAAAAACATTTAAACAAGTTTAATTCACAATCTATCAAACTAATCATGCCACCTTTTTTCATATGAACTGAATTAATGCTGTTTGTGAATTGGTGGCCGTTAGGCTACTTTTCTCTGCGAAATGTTCTTTTATTTTATTTGAACGGGCCCTCGATCCTTTAACAAGCCCATAGCGCTCATCTGACAGCTGTTTTGGCCAGAGAGCAGGATGGCTGGGTTAGCTGCATTTCATTGTTTCTTATTTCTACTTTTTTTCCCAAATGTTCTCAAAATTTTCACTCTTGTACACTCTACCTCAGCTCTACTCTGATCACTGGCAGACTGGCAGTGTGTCTTTGAACTGGTGCTCACACCTTGCACATGTGCAGTACAGAAGGAGCATTCCATTATTCATGGGGGCCCCCGGTTTTGATAAGAAGTAATGACGTTAAAATTCTCAACAGTTATAGACAGATTTTACAATATATAATAGCAAATGTTAATTTTTTAATAATTAAACTTTATTATTAATATAGGCTTCTTGGCATTGGTTGGGGCCCTAAGTGGCTGCTTACCTCGCTTATTGGTTAAGTCCGCCCCTGCCTATAGACCAGGGGTGTCAAACTCAGTTCCTGGAGGGCCGCAGCCCTGCACAGTTTAGTTCCATTTCTGCTCTAACACACAACATGATTAGCCGCTGTCACACTGAACTTTTCTCTCTATAGACTTCCATTCATACGTACGCGAATGCATCAGACCGGAAGCGCAAGCTCGTGCGACAAGTTTCGCAGTTTGCTGCGTTGCAAAGTTCAAGCTTGGTGAACTCTGACCTGCGAAAT
This sequence comes from Danio aesculapii, assembly GCF_903798145.1. Taxonomy (NCBI): domain Eukaryota; kingdom Metazoa; phylum Chordata; class Actinopteri; order Cypriniformes; family Danionidae; genus Danio; species Danio aesculapii. Next base: position 22,838,428 of record NC_079454.1, on the reverse strand, counting down.
CACATCACGTGACTGCCTGAGACCAATTGAAGATCAAAACATGACCACTTGGATGGAAATTTTACACATGGACCAATTTCACATGCTCAAACTCTAGTGTAATTAGAGTTGGAACTAAACTGTGCAGAGCTGCAGTCCTCCAGGAACAGACTTTGACACCTGTGGTATAGACTATTTTTATATGAAGGATTCTAAACTTTTTTTTTTTTCGTCAGGTAAATAAAAAGGATTAGATCAACTCTCATGCTTTTGCCACATTAATTAAAAGGGTCAAATGTTACATTACAGCAATTCTGTACTGTAATGTCAGTGTGTTGTGCTCAGAAAGCAATCAATTCAAAATATAGTCTCACACAATCAGATTTATGCAGTCTTAAACATACTAATAAAATTATCCTTACAGGTAGTGCAAACAAATTACCACATTTCACCACTATCTCACCACTTTCTGTCAATATTTTTGTTATTCAGAGGAAAGAGCACAGCACTTATTAACGTATTTATCTAAACGTTTTTTCACTGCGAGGAAAGGTTTGGCGACGGCTCGAGTTTGCATTTCCACTGCAGCTAAGCACCTCTTAAAGTGGCTGATATTCCAATATTTGAGCCGCCTTTACAGCAGGTACTTCCTGAAAAACATTTTCATTCCAGATCATCCCAACGATGTTGATATTAAAATGCAAGAAAACAAACATGCCAAGAGCCCAACAGCACCTCACCCCATTTTGATATCTCCCTGTCATTAATAGACATGCCCCTCACTGCTGATTGGTGCTTTTGTGCTTTGGGACTCCTTACACTATAATCAAATGCATTTTTCTAATAATTCTTAATGCACCTTTAATTATTGTGAATTATCATATTTTAGCATGCAGTTTTGTTTACTTCAGCTTTTCTGCACTCATGATTAATAGAAATCTTATTCAATATCAATACATCATATTAATGTATTCAGATATATATTTTTACATTGTTTATAATATGCTATATGGAATAATATTTCATTATCTATTCCTGCTCCTTCTGCCACAGCTTGATCAAAATGCTCCACATATTGCCTCTCAATAACAAAATAATGCTAAAATGCATTATGTGTGTTTCAGAGGAGTCCTCCAGCTGCTGTCCAAGATCTGTTTTCTGATCTTCGGGATGGAACTCGATTGCTTGACCTGCTGGAGATGATGAGCGGCCAGCACTTGGTGAGGGCTGAATATTACCATCACAACACTGAGATTCAGCCAAGAAAGCATTTATTTACACTTCATTTTTGTTTGCACAACCATAGAAATGTTTGGAAATGCTGAATGCTCCTGATTTTGTTTGTTCCTCTGTAGAAGCGAGAGCGAGGTCATGGTGTGTTTCAGCAGAGAGGCAACATCGAGACTGCTTTGAATTTCTTGAAGAATAAATCTGTAAGGTTTTCTTTTTATGGTGATTTATTTTCCATCTGTTAGGATTCTTAGATTTCTATACAAATGACATAAACAACTGCTTATGTTCTCTCAGGTCAAACTGGTGAATATAAACATCCCAGACATCATAGAAGGGAAACCTTCCATCATTTTGGGCCTGATATGGACCATCATCCTGCACTGTCATGTATGTGTAACAAGGAAGTCCCCATATGCCTTTATAAAAACATGCATATCATATGTACTTGTAGCTTTCGTGGCCTTAAGCAGTTTTTCTTTTGTTTACCTCAAGACCTTTAGAACTGTAGTTCAGTGAAGGCCTGTACTTTCTGAGATTTGATACAGGAAACATATTGCGTTGCGTATTGTTTAGAAGATCATTTTCAGGGAATCTGGGTTGAATAAGTACATTGGTTCTGCTTAGTCATACTATACAATATTACAAAATGTACAAACATATATGTTGTTATATACATTAGCATTCAAAAATGTGTGGTCTGTAACAATTTAAATCTTTTTTTAAATGTTATATATTTTTATTATTCTCATTAAATCATATTATTCTCATTTTTATCATCTCATCATCAAAGCTGTCAATACAGTAAAAAGGGGACTTTGTGAAATATTGCAATTTAAAATAGCTATTTTCTGTTTTAATATATTTTATTTAATATATTTATTTAAAATGTTGTTGTTGTTGTTATTATTATTATTATTATTATTATTATTATTATTATTATTATTATTATTATTATTAGTAGTAGTAGTAGTAGTAGTAGTAGTAGTATTTATTATATGCATATTTATATTTGTTTTATTAAAAACAAGCTTAGATTTTTGTCCACCTGTCAGGATTTGGACCATATGGGGCATAGGAACAGGCCGTGTGTTTGGATATAACTTTTTTGACCACATTTCATTATTATTGTTTATTCATTTGCTAGAAATTAGAACTGAATTTAGAAATAGTTTAGAAACAAATCTTTGTGCTTAACAAATAAAAATAATTATGTAGGCTAATGGATGTCTTCAGCGGAGTGCTTACAACCCCGTTTCCTTATCCACGAAAGAGAAGAGAAAGAGAAAGTAGAGTAGAGAAAGAGAGGTTCGTTCTTTATCTGCGTGGTGCAGATGGTTTTCTCACTAGAGAACTTTACTCACTTTTTAGACTTTGCGCCTTGATCGTTAAAATAGAGCCCATATTCTTTATTGTTCATTAGAAGAAACTCAAATAGGTGTAAAAAAAACAAGCGATAGAAAGTAAATAATGAAGTATTTCAAATTTTTGGATGAACTGTCCTCTTAAGTAATCTTTCAGAAATCATTCTAATACAATGATTTGATGCTTAAGACATATGATCAATTATTATGAATGTTGCACAGTTATGTAACTCCCTTTTCTAAAAGTAGCTTTTTTTTCGTTGGATGTAAAATTAAAAAAAACATATATATTTTTTTTATAAATGTTTATTGTTACATGTGAACAGTTAAATTAATAAGATGATTACAATTAAAATAATAAAATATAATGATTGTTGTTTGCTGATTGTTTATGATTTTTTTCTATATCTGCAGTCTTAGTTTTTTTTTTCTTTTTCAAATAATGACTGCAGACAAATTTTACCTCCTGCTTTAGACAGTTATTTTCTATCAAGCTAGTTTATAGTCTTTTTAGTGGAGATATAGCCGGCATGAAGAGACAACATAGTTGGCTTTTGTTGGCACTAGTGTCATGACTAAATGTTCATGTTTGCTTTCGCTCTTATTATGATTAAACACCCCCTTCTCCACATTATTACAGATAGAGGAGTTAGCCAGTACCCTCTCATTCGGGTCCCGTTCCTCCTCCCTGGACTCTCTGTCCAGTCTAGACTCTTTTTCTGGTTCTCCAGCCAGTAGTCCAGTTCCTCGAGGAGCATCACCGCTCCACACACGCTTCCGTCTGTCTGCTAAGAAAGCTCTGCTCCTGTGGGTTCGGGACCAGTGCCAGAAGTGAGCTTCATCATGCTAATGCTATTCAAACACTTATTTGATGAGCGCTATCTTCATAAATGTTGTTGTTTTTTTTTTCCTCCAGGGTCGGCTGTCCAGCTAGTGTGAGGGACTTTAAGTCGAGCTGGAGGAGTGGAGAGGTGTTTCTGGCTGTCCTCTGCTCCCTCAGGCCAGATCTGGTGGATCTCTCACAATCTCAGACCAGCAGCAATCAGCAAAACCTGGAGAAGGCTTTTTACCTTGCTGAGAAAGAGCTAGGGATTCCCAGACTACTTGAGCCAGAAGGTAAAGCCTATCACATTTACATTTATTCAGCAAAGCAGACTGCTGTTGTAAAAGACTGAAGGGCTTTATTCTGTGAAAACAACCATCCTGGATGTACTTGATCACCTATTACATGGCTACTTGCCACAAAACATATAAATTAGACATAAAACATTGTTCTGAGAATAAATGGTTTATTCACTCTTTTAATTAAATGCAGAGCTGATTGAAACTGTGAGTGGAGCTGCTGGAGCATACAATAAACTGTGCATTATATAGTCACAATATGACACCAGACAGACATTAAAAAAGCAGCATTAAAGACAAGCAGATACATGTGATATATATGTAAATGCATGTGAACGTATTCACTGATGGTCAAGGTGATGTGAGGTTAATTTTTATGGCACTTTATCAGTAGTTTATAAAAAAACAAACAATAATAATTTTACTGAAAAAAGTGCTGTTTAACAGGGCATGCAAATTTACTATAGTGTTTCATATTATATATTTTCATATTAATTAATTAAATTTTTTTTTTTTAAATTAAAAAAAAATTCTGTTAGCTATTTCTTTTAGGTTGACTGGAATAAAAGATTATAAAAAATTGCTAAGATCAATATTGTTAGCCCCCCTAAGAAATTATCTTTTTTTTCAGATTTTTGGCTACAGAACATTCCACTGTTGTCCAATGACTTGCCTAATTAACCAAACTTGCCCAGTTAACTTAATTAATCATTTAAAATGAACTTGAATACTAGTATCTTGCAAAATAACTATTATGTTTTGCCATCATGGCAAAGACAAAAAGAAATAAGTTATTACTTACTTGGTTATTGGGGTGACGTGGTGGTGCAGTGGGTAGCACGATCGCTTTACAGCAAGAAGGACATTGGTTTGAGCCTCGGCTGCGTCAGTTGGCATTTCTGTGTGGAGTTCGCATGTTCTCCCCTTGTTCGCGTGGGTTTTTCTCCGGGTGCTCTGGTTTCCCCCACAGTCCAAAGACATGCACCATAGGTGAATTGAGTAAACTAAATTGGCCGTAGTGTGTGAATGTGAGAGTGTATGTGTGTTTCCTAGTACTGGGTTGTGGCTGGAAGGGCATCCGCTGCGTAAAACATATGCCGGAATAGTTGCCGGTTCATTCCACTGTGGTGGCCTCTGATGAATCAGAAACTAAGCCGAAGGAAAATCAATTAATGTATGAACAATTGGTTTCTAAAACTATTAAGTTCACAAATGGGTTGAAAAAAAATCTTCTCTTTGTTAAAAAGCAATTGTGAAATATTTGAATACTAAATAATTTTACAGGTTGGCATTTTTTGTTTTGTTTTCTAATGTTCCCATGGCAAATCCAGATAACCAATAATTACTTACTAATGAAATTACTGATCTCTTTATTTTTTTCCAAGCTGTTTTTCCAAAAATTGAAGTGTGCAATGTGTTAATGCTTTATTAAGCTTTCTCAAAGTTTATGCAGTTTTAAAACCTTTTTTCTTCTCAGACGTTGACGTCAGTAACCCTGATGAGAAGTCCATCATGACATACATTGCTCAGTTCCTCCAGTACTCCAATGATTTGCCGTTATCTTATGATGATATTGAGGTGAGACCATCTACATCTACATGTCCCAGCCAGGGGTGCGTTTTTGAAATCCATCGTTAGCCAACTAAGGTCGCAAGTTCCGTAGTTACAAACATACAGTAGCTTATTGATTTAGCGTTTCCCAAATCCGTCGTTCCAACAAACATTCGCAAACTGCGTCGCAAACTTGTACACTTGCAACTACACTGTAGTAAGCAAGCTGTAGTTAGAAACATAGTTCCTGGCTGTGTTCTATTACCAGTTATCCCCCTATGCCCTATTAATTTAGAACATTCTAACATTTAAACTTGGAATGATAAAAAAAAAAAATTGAAGTCCTCTCTCCTAGGTGTATTTTGCTTTCAAAGCATTTTTACAGTTCAGTTTTATTGATCTTTATCTTCTTTACAATTGTGCTCCCTTCGCAGTGTACTTTGAAAACATTGATGTCATTTTGAATGTGGCTCATGACGAAAGCTATAGGTGACCGATTATTTAAAAGCGGAATTTATGTTACGTCTCCAAAGCTTGTGAAAACAAAAAACATAACATACGTTAATGCTTTTAATTTCTAGTAGGTTATTTATTAAGTATCTGTACTGTATTTGACATGGGGCTGTTGGTTAGAACATTTATGCATTGGTTTGCATGTGTCAAATTGTAAGTAACTGTAAGTAATTGTAAGTAGACTTTTTCAAAAAAATTTAAATAAATAAACAATATCCTACTTAATAATAATAACAATAATAATAATAATTAATATTATTATTAATGTAGGAATTCTTTCATTTCCTAATAACTAATAAATATTAAATTAAATTTCTTAATAAATACCCTCATTATTTATCTTTTTATATGATTTATATATGATATTAGCATACATGTTAGCTTTTGTAAGTGATTTTATGTTTTAGAATAGAATATGGAATATTCTTAATAATATTTGTAAAGGAAACACAGGCCCTGTATGTGCCATTTACATATTTCAATTAATATGGAAAACGAGTGCATGTTTTTACCAAAACTAATATTGGATATTTTTTTTAAATGCGTGAGCGCGTAAAACAATATAATTTGCTCCAAAAAGTATGTAGTTTTTCTTGAAAGAAGTTGTTACTCCACCCTCTTTTACAGCATCATTATGGATGTTTTACGTTATAACTAAAGTGGTTCAAATGATGGATCTGCGACAGAGAAACTATGGTTTTGGGAAACACTCGTCACTACATCATTCTTTTCCTAACAATGCATAGTTGAGCCCCGAGTTGATACGTCAATGTTTAGGAAATGCACCGCAGATCTGTCACTTTTTCATTCTTCCTTCATCTTTCTCTTTCAAACCCCCTTTCCCTTATTATTGGCTATTTTTTCTGTCTGTCTCCCCCTCCTGGTCGGACGCAGCTTCAAACTCTGCTTTTTCCTACATGCTTCTCTCCTGTCAACCTCCCTACACACTTCACTCCTGCAGTTCTGGCCTCTCCACTGCACCAGGTACAGATGTCACGAAGCGCTTGTCAAGTTTTCCTCGCAAAATATCATTCCACAATCAGCCTCTTCTTGTCTCAGCGTGCGTTCTGATTTGAAAATAAATCTCTGATTGGTTTATCGGTTTCCTACCCTGCCCTCAGGCTTCACCCAGTCAGAAAGCCAAAGAGATGAAATGTTGGCTACAGCGAGCTTATCAGGAGCTGCTGGATTCATGGATTTCCACTGAGGGGAAGGGATATGCAGAAAGGTATCAGGTAAGCTGAGTGTTCAATTGTAAATCAGCTCCTAATATAACATGCAAGCGTAATGAAAATTTCTGAACAAGTGTTTGTGTTCTATTCAAGGCATTTCAGAACTTTGTGGGCACATATTATGAGCAGAGACGTCCAGTTATTCCACTGCTCAGTGCAATGAAGCGATCTACTAAAACCAGTGAGGAGCAGATGGAACTGAGAAAAGCCTGGGATGCCATGGAGGAGAGGGTAAATTCAGTGACCAAAATGTGGGACAAAAAAAGTTGGAAACTTTGATAGTTCTGAAAATCTTTGTATTCTGTTCCAATAAAAGTGTGAATGATTTGAAAATCTTGCAAAAGAGTATAATTTTAACAATGTTTTGCTTTAAGCCACAATAAAGCTGAAATAAAAATCAGTGTGATAAACATTAAGTGCCCTATCATACACCCAGTGCAATGTGGCACAAGGCGCGACACATTTGTTGTTTGCAAGTTTCAGCTTGGCGCAAGAGTCGCTTTGATGTTTTGCGCCACGCTGTTTAAATAGCAAATGCATTTGCGCCCATATGTGCGCGCATAGGTGTTCTGATCTAAAAGGGAGGCGTGTTGAAGCGTATTGCTGGCACGTTTCTATTTCTAACTTTCATGCCTACTTCATCTCGGGGGCTTTTTCAGTTTATTCTTGACAATTTGCTTTTGTATAACGTTATTATTATTAGCAGTATTTTTTATTTTATAGATTTATATTTGTTTTATTAAAAACAAGCTTTGCACTTTGCGCATGGATCGTCAAAATAGAGCCCCAAACAGCAGTTTTTATAATAATTAATTAATTGTCTGTTTGTGCTTGTTCAGACTTATCCATCCATTTGAAGAAATTACTATAAAATTTTATATCATACATTTTCATAGCATAAACATAACCTACAGTGTTCTCATAAACCTGACGTAGCCTACTATAAATATTGTTGACTATGTGGCATATTTATAGCATGTATTGTTTTGGATACAAATATAAATGTTAAATAATAAATGGAATCATATACAAGTGCAACATGTAAAAGAGAGGGACAAAACAGGACTATTTCAAGGAATATTCGCTTTATATTTAATGTATTTGACTTTATACATTTCCTCATTTTGAAATGTAACAACCAAACAAACAAAACAATGTTTTAATTTATGCATGACATGTTGCTCATGTATGGTGTTGACAGGTACCAGTCTTAGGGCATGATGGTGATGTATAATGATTTGTCTGTTTTGTTCTAAAGGCTGTCATTTGCAAATGTACATTGACATTATACATCTCATAATATTCAAACAAGCCCCTTTTGGAGATTGAATAAATGTAAATGGTTTGTTTATAATGAGGAGCATATTAAAATATATGAAACTTTAATTGTACCTTTTATATAAGATAATATTAGAAAGCAAATATTTCTTGGCGCAATCTGTTTGAATGACAAAAAACATATATGTGTGCATTCTCCCCAGTTACAAGAGTACAAAAGTGAGCTTGATGTTGGCTTGCCAGCGCCTCTGAACACACTGGGCCGGTGGCTTCAACACATAGAGGCTGTGCTTTCTGAAGACAGCAGCAACACAGAAGATCATGCGCTTGCTGCCAGAGATGCCAGACAGAAGCAAGAACAGCTGAAAGTCAGTGTACAGCCAGTTTTTTTCATGCTTCGATGTGTATTTCTGAATTATATGTTTGTGTTTCCTCTTGCTGCTTCCTCAGGTCCTGGTTGAAGATTTAAGCCAGCACTTGAACACACTTCATCACTACTGTAACACAGATGATGACAACTGTCCTCAAGTACCAGTCGAGAAGCTGGAGGAGATCAAAAGACGGTTGGGGAAACCATATTTTTTCAGTCCTGCCTTCTGAAAAGACCAGCAAATGTTGTGTTTTTTTTAATATTCTGAGATGCTGGTGTCCACATCAGGCTCTACAAGTAGCCATGAAATGTCTTCGAAATGAAGAGTTCAGATGCAAAACCCTCTAAATCCATCAGACCTCTTTTCTTGCAAATGAGCATTTTCTATCAGGCTGCTATAATTAGGCTCAGAAGTTTCATTTTATATGCAATAAAAAAAGGTTATTATCTAGTAAAAAAAAAAAAAAAAAGAAGTTATTTTGTCACTTAAGATAATTCTTTGCTTTAACAAATTAGATTTTCTTTTGTGTCAAAACCAGCTAATTCCCCTTCTGCTTTTTTTTGCAAAAACCTCTAAATTCACTTATCGGGACAAGACAGTGTATTTAGTTGAAGAATTACTAAAGATGCAATTAGAAATTATTTTTCCAAACAAAAAACACATTACAAAAACCACCTAAAATTAAAAATACATCTGTCAAGTAAGTGGCGGTTCATTCTGCTGTGGTAAACTAGGGAAAAAGCAGAAGGAAAATGAATGAATGAAATCTGTCAAGTAAATGCATTACTCAATAACATTAAAACCGACATTAATTAAATCTTAAACACTTGTCATTTCTGATATTTGGGATTTAGATTTAATGTAAGTAGAGCATGTAAACATTATAAACTAAGCTTGGTAGATTCAAATATTGTAGTTTAAAACATTGTGAAACATCAATATCTGTGCATTGTCCATTAATATAAAAAACTTATCAGATGTATAGGTAAAATGAAGTAGGCTAATATAAATGTATAGTTTTGTGCATTATATTTATCATTTAAAAAATAGCTTGCGTTAGGTCTCTTTTTTGTCTTGTTTATCCTCATAGCATCCATGTGGGATAAAAGAAAGGCATCTTAACTCTGTCTTTCGTGAAACAGTGTTGCCGTTTAATGTATAGTAAATCGGACTCATGTATAGTAAAGTGTCGCTGTGCAAAAAAAAATGTTACGAATGCATGCTACATCTCCGACTGTACATTGGGTTTTCTTTTTCTTATAATGTTTTGAGGAAAGGGACGTTTTCATTTGCCATTCACTGACAGTCGGACAGGCTCATCCAGTTCATCAAACTCCGTCTTTTAAAATCGAAATCGAAAGCAGAATAAAACGCTCTCCTCATAAAAGCCGGCCTCTACATTGAAAACATATGATTCGATTCGCACCTTCTGATTGGTTCTCAGCATATAGCAGCTTTTGCTCTCAAGGCAAGTGGCATTTAGAGGCTTTTGCATACACACTGTCATTTCTGAATGTGCTGACGCTGCGATTTAGATGATTTGAAACAGATCTATAAATTGATCTGTACCTAAAGCATTCACTCAATGTCATTAGCTCATTTTTGGCGGAAATGGCGTTTAGCGGCTTTTGCATCTCAACTCTTCAAATGTGCTAAATCAAGATGGTTTCAAGATGCTTTTCAGCAGGCCTGTCTTTCAGGTATTTTTGTTTGTTTTTTTCTCTCAGATATACAGGTTTTTTATTAATGTTCCTCATTGTTTTGTTAGTTTCACCAGTGCCAGAGTAACAGCCAAGTACCATGGCATCAAGCTACAATATAGAGAGCAGATGCACCATGTTTATGACCTGCTGGGACGTCTGAAGTCTAAGCTGAGCTTGTGGAAAGGACCTTATGGCTCCCAGGAGTCTGTGCAATATTTGCTACAGGATTGGCATGTATGTGATCATATAGAACAGTTATTGCAATGCTGTGGTTTCTCTTGAAAAAAAATAGAATAACTGTTTTCAATTTAAAGTTAATTTAAAAATACATTTTAATTCAATTTAAAATAAAGTGTGTACGCTGTAAAAATGCAAGATTGTATTTTATCAGAAAAGCAAAAATATCTGAAATGAGCTGTTATTCTAGCTTGGACTTATTATATTAAATCTAAAACACACAGTTTTATTAACATATTTAGCATTTTGCAGACTCTGCAAGGTATGCATGAACTTTTAACTTTACCATAAATTTGTATAAATTAATAGAATAATCCTTTTTCATTATTTTGATTGAAAAAATGAGTGAAGATAAAAAAATTGAATAAATTTGACAGGGTGGTGAGTTTAACTTCATGATTGCAACATTTTGTTCTTGAATGTAAATTACATGCAGTCAATCATGCATTAAATTACATGCAGTCAATCATGCATTTCTTGCATATTGTTACAGTACATGAGGACTACAATTACAGTACGCTGAGCTTGTGTGTTGATTGATCAGACAACAGTTATAGTGCTAATGCGATATTGAAAATTACCCAGTGAATACCCTTTGAAAATTCCAGAGGAACTCATGACTTAATTCTTCTCCCTCCTTTTCAACTACAAATTGTACAGCTCAAATTCATCCCATGGAACCTGAAACTCAGGCAGTTTGCTTGCCTTTTAACCATTTTTATGATTGTTTCTGCAATAAATGAAAATAAAGTGTGCTAGATATCACAATTTCAACTAAGAATTTAGCTTCATACTAGGTTTAGTCTCAGACTTCACAACCATAAAAATGTTAACTGAATTGTAATGCATAAGGCACACAAAATGAAAAAAGTTAACATCTTATCAATTCAGTTCTACAGGATTTCCATTGGACACATATCAATGTTTGATCCATCTAGAAACAAAGCCATTATAAAGCCAAACCCTTTCATGCAAAAAGAAAACCATTGTTTTTACAACTCATTGTCTGGTAGTTGCATTATTGCATTATTGCACAAAGCTTGTCAAGATCAAATAGATGATTTTTAAAAAGCTTTTAACACTTCCGCCCATAACAATAAACAGATTGAACTGTTATTGGTTGCTGTTTGTCAGACTTCTACTTGGGCGGTCCCAGCCCTATAGTTCAGCTGTCTTTTCAAACCTTCTGCTTTCAGTCAACACTAACATCAAACTGGTTTCCTCAACCAAAAACCATAATATGTTTCTTACATTGGCCTTTAGATGATTCTTACATTTGGCCTTTAGACCCCTCATAATCTTTTTTTAATTAACTTGAATTTTTAGTCTTTAATAATTAAAACTTGAATTTTAAAGGAAAAATAATACAATTACATTAAATAAAGCTAAATGTATAAATCAACTGCACACTTGTATAAAGCTGCATTGTCAATGGCATCTCATTTAATCCTTATGAAAAAAATCTTCACGTTGGAAAGTTTGAGTAAGAATGACATTTACAAGTGAGAATAAACACAACAAGGCTATAAAAGTAAGTAGATGGGTTTTCCTGGAGTCGCGATGATATATTTGACAGCCATTTAACCACTTGCTAGCAAGCACTCATTTTCAAGACATGGAAAAGTTTTTTTTTTGTAGAAAAAAAAAACACATGAAGATATATTGAGGTCGTTTTACCCACAGACTCTATATAAACCAAAACACACTCAAAAGCCTATTGGCTGTGAACTGTTTTTATCTTTTTTTTTTTTTTTTTGAGGACTTTTCTCTTTAACATGTTCTGTGTCACTCTAATTAAATCTTTTAACTAATAAATAATGTGTATATCTTCAACTAGGAAACTGTTGACAAGGAAGGCCTGGTGTGGAAGTTAAAGGAAGCACTACATAAGCTGAAAGACACAACAATCAGTTATGCAAGCAAAGCAGCCATGGGTAAGTTAGTATTATAATCCATTAATAAAAGTTTTGGCTTCTTCCTATAACTATCTGATTTGCTCTTTCTGTTTCTTTTGCAGCTGATGACTTGCCAGTGGTAAATAGGCAGGTAAAGGAAGCTGATAGTGAAACAAGAGCCAGCACTGATGCTGCAGAATCAGTCAAGTCTACTATGGAGCGTGTGCTGGGTGAATGGGAGTCCTACAAAAACTGCCTGTATCGGTTACAGGTCTGGCTGGGGCAGGAGAGTCAAACACAGATCCCAGAGAAAGAGGTACAATACATAATTTGATAATTGACATATGAGTTTTGTTATTTTTATTAGAGAATATTATTTCATTAGTTATTGTAATATCAAAATAGTGATAATCTTTTTCAGTCTCTTCAGCATTTTGCAGGACATTTTTCAGATTTTTACTCCCTAAAATGACTACAGTGACTTCTCAAAATTTGCAGAAACATTTTTTCTTTTTATTTTTGTGCTGTAAAAATGAAGGAAACACTTAGAGAAACAAAAACAGAAACGTATGTCTACCATGTAAGAGCCATAATTTGATTTAATATAATTTATTAATAGTGCTCAAATTCATGTACAGTTTACACATGTGGATATGTTTAGTTTTGTACATTTTTTGATTTCACCACTGCTCCTTTGTTCGTAATGGTTTGCTCTGCCCTTATTGTAATATTTAATAATAAAATGTGAAAGTAAAAGAAAGAAGGAAAATGGAGCAACACATGTTTCTAAATTGAGTTTATTGTTATGATGCTTGAAAATTCAGTAAACATCTTTAAATGGAAAGAAACCTGAGTCAATTTATTGCCTGACTGATTTGTGAAATTCTGATACCCCATAAACCTATAAAGCACATTTTATATTTGATAGACTCCAACTGATCAAAATAAGCGAAATTCTAAAAATGTCTTTCAAAAAGGGTCCATTTTAAGTTATATTTATCACTCGGATGGCGTCAACATAATTTTTTTCTCTCCACTCAGAGGACATACACATAATATTCCATGCCAGTCACTTAGAGGGCAACCACATAATATTCTCCATTGGTCACTTTGGAGGATGTCTGCATGTTATCTCCCAAACTGTACAAAACAAGCGCAAGGTCCGCAGAATTGTGTGATGTTTTATTGATTTTGCGATAAATTTTGTGATGACAAATTCCTGGAGAGACTGCTTTGTGGTGTTTGCTGTGTTCAAGATACAAGCTTAGATTATGGCTGATGTTTGTGTGTAGTTGCTTTTTCTTTTATGGTTTATTTGTGTGATTTTTTTTTTTTTTTCTTGTGATAATGCAGCAGAAGCGTTTTTCCTCCAGCCTGAATGAGTGGAGTACACGTCAAGCCCAGCTGAATGAGACAGGCAACTTTCTCATTGAGATAAGTGATGCCTCCACCAGCCATTCTCTATCTGATGAGCTCCGCAGGCTCAACATGCAGTGGGCTGACTTCATGAAAAGGACCAAGTTTGTGAGTTTGTAAAGATAAACCAATGTACTGTAGTTTTCAATATGCTCCAAAATTAACACACTTATCATTTTAGCAATGATGATTTACCTTAATTGGTAACGCTTTATAATAACTGCACACTATAAATCATTTACTAAGCAATAGCAAATAGGTAATTCATCATTTGTTAAGCAATAACTCTACTAGGGCTGCACAATATATTGTTTCTGCATCACAAGTATACACAGTGTTGAGTCTCGATTATATTTATCATTTAACATATAATTTATCATTTTTCTAGTGTTTTTTGAGGCCTGTGAAGATTTTAAAAGCATTCAGGCATAAGAAATTGCGCTGTTTGTAACTTAAAAAAATAATACAGATGAATTTTATTGAATTGCTTATAAAACAAAGACTGTGCAGTATTATTTTACATTTTAATTTTTCTAGCACTGTATACCTGAATACATTTTGACTCTGAAAACAATGAGACACTGTTTATTTAATTTGTATCTTTTTGTTTATTGAATTGATCTATGCTATAATTTGTTTATGTTCCATGCACTCCAAATCTAAAATCATAAATTCTTTCCAGTTATTCAACTGAACTCATCTGGTGAAATTGTCTTCATATTGTCTTCATGTAGCAATATATATCGAGTAAAAAAATATTGCAACGTTAGATTTTTCCAATATTGTGCAGCTCTAAACTCTACATTAATAAACATTAGTAAGCAGTTACAAAACTACAGCTTCAAATGCTGTATTCCTGACTTATAAGTTCATAATGTGCTTAATGATTGCATTTTCATACTTTGTATTATTGCATTATTTACAAACCATTTGTATTTAAAAGTAGTAGATGCTTTTTAAGATCATTCACAATGAGCTAGTAAACATATTACAACAATAAAAAAATCATTTTAACAATTGTTCAACAATTAGGATTCGCAGGATAAATAAAGTTTAGGCCAAACAATTAAATAAAATAGATTAGATTTGACATTCAATATTATATCAAATGAGTGTCCAAGAATTCAAACATTTTCGATTTTACTATTTTTTATTTTACCACATAAAAAAATAAATAAATCAACACGCATGTCAGTGTGTAGTATGAGTACAAGTGGCACAATAACATGCATTATTTTCCGCAAATAATCAATGGAAAAATAAAACCTTTTGAGGACATGAAACCTACAATTAATTTGTATATAAATGAAACATGGCAAAGGGAAGGGGACTGCATAAATAATAAATTACATGATATTAGCCCGAAAATAAATTAAAGACACTTTGCAAATTATAATTTTAAGACCAGGCATGAACAAGCTGTCTATACTAGATGTCGAATTGGATATTTTAGGTTGATTCATTTGTATTTACTGAATAACGAAATACCACCTAAATGTAATTACTGCCAAGCTGCTCTTACCATTAAACACATTTAGTTGGAATGTGGAGGTTTGAATACCATTAGACAACATTTTTATAAGGAGAGTACTTTGATGGATATTTTTAAAAAGGTACCACCAGGAAGAATCTTAAATTATTTATTAAAAATTCAACAGAAAAATCTGTTTTTATGGATATACATTTTGCCATGAAATAGCCATAAGTTGGTGATGTGGCATTAGATAAATACATATTTCAATGGGAAAATAAGGCAAACAATTCCAAATAATATGCAGAATATAGTTTCAAAGCTGTCAAGCAATATTTACAGCTAGTGAATCTGCTCAGTTCATTCAAAAGCAGGTGTGGCAAAAAAGTTTATTTTGCTATACAGTATGAACTTGTTCGACAGCATTGAATAAAGAGTTTTGTTTTTAAACTGCTGAGACCCAGCCCTCTCTTATTCTCTTTTTAAGTTGCATATCTTTTGGTGGATAGTTCAAACTGTTTTTACCTTTCTTGCACTGACAAGTTGGTATACTTAAGCCTATTGTGTTTCAAAACAAATGAGCATACCTATGGTTTTTCATTTCATCATCTGTACTTGCTGTTCATTAAAGTATCAGATTTTAATTTTTTAAAACCTTTTGTTCTGTCGTTTCGCACCCTGATGTTTTTTTAAGATGTTCTTGTTTAACAGAGAATTAAACTTTTGTGAATGGCATGTTTTCAGGCAGTGACCCATCAGCCCGTCTGTACAGTCCCAGGTGTTCAAACTGCTCAAGGCCTGATGCAGGAATCGGGCTGGGTACTTAGAGATACTCTCGAAGTGTCATCTGGACCTCTGCGTATTTACAGAAAGAAACTCCAGGTATACTGAGCTCTCTGTTCAAGCTGCAAACTTTTACAGTTTATATGGTGATTCTATCCTAGCTTTTGTTTTGTTTTCTTATTTGCTTGTCTCAGCCTTTACTCACAATAATTTTCTTTTTTCCACTCTCTTTGTGAAACTGTTATTCTTCCTTTCCTCAGGGCATCATTAAAAAGATTTCAGAGCTTGATTTAAACTCAATATCTCCATCTCCAGACTGCAAAGAGGAAACTTTTCAGAAACTCAAGCAAGCACTGCTAGAGGTTAGGAAATAACGCAGCAATGTTTTATTTATTAGATGTATACAAAAGGAGGTTGAAATTAAAAACAAAGTCATATATCAGTCATTTCTGTATGAGAAATAAACGTTTTTTTTACTGAATCTTGTCTTTACACCAATTCATTCGCATTTGTACATATCAATTTAATTGACTAGGACTGTCAATACATCATGTAGCTGTATGTTTGTGTTATTAGTGGATACACACTGCATTGACATCTTTATTTATTTAATGATGCAGGGCATTCAGTTTTCAACACTGACTCCTATGTTAAAGTGTACACCAGATAATTAATAGTCATTTTTAAGTTGTCCTATGTGTAGTCAATATTTCATTTTATTTGGTTACTCTCTATAGAAGTTTATTGTGACACCCCTAATCTGGAACCTTAGATTTATTTTTTTCTTGGATGAAATGCTTTAAAAATATTGTGTGATTCTAATGAGAGTAATTGCTGACCAAATGTGTGCACTTTTTTGGCCAGATGTATAACACTTTAAACCGAGTGGATCAGGTGTGTGAGGGGCTCCAGAGAGCAGCGTCTCTTCTTGAAGGCAGGTTGGCTGAGCTTGAAAACTGGAGTACAGAGGCCCAAGAGATCTGCCAGCACCTAAGCAGCAGGCAGCGTCGGGGCCACTTGGAGTCACATCTTAGAGCTAAAGTGAGCAGAATTGGCTTTGATTGGCATAGTTAATTTGGATACTTAAAGCAGAGCTTTCAAACTGTCATCTCTGTTGATTTCAATTGCAGGCTCTGATCTCTAGAGGTCTACAGTTGGAAGGACTGGTGGTGACAGAGGGCGAGGACCTGCAAGTTCTCGTGACATCTGTGCAAAAGAACTCCACCCTGCCTTACCTCAGCATAACAGCCCTACAAGACCGACTGAAACAGACAGTCTCTCACTGCCAGGTATGTTTCATGAGAGAGCAGGATCTGTGAAGGAAGTTGAAAGTTTTATAACATCTCACATCTTTTTGTATGTCTGTCAGGAGGTTACTGAGATGCTCAGTTCTCATGGAGTAAAGCGTGAAGGACAGCCTGAAAGTGCACAGCCTGCTTCCAAGGTTTTTGTGCATGCACTTTCTCAGCCTGAATTTCAAACTGGAAGCATTCAGCACTATCAGATGTTCTCTCGAAGCAGCAAACTTTCCCTAGACAGCCCAGTGGAACCTCAAAAACAAGACTTTTATTCCTCTCAGATGCAAACACAATTTGAAGCCACTAGTGGTGCACAGCACCAGGCCCTCAGTCAGTTTCATGATAAATCTCCCAAAGATCAAAGCAAAGCTAAATGCCAAATACAGCAAGCAGACCTCAAACAGCCTTTGTTGTCATCCGCTGTTGGCAGGAAGGTTCAAATAAAACCCCAGACTAAAGTTCATCTTATCTCTGTGGACCCAAGCCAAACCTCGTGCCCTGGATCCTCAGACCCTTTCCAAGTTATCTCTATAGAGTCAAACCAATCCAGCAGCATTGGATCCTCAGTCCCTCTCCAGGTTGTTTCTGTAGACTCAAGCCATACAAGTGGCTTTAAATCATCAGAGGTCCAGGTTGTCTCTGTAAACACAAGCCAGACCATTGGCTTTGGACACTCAGATACTCTCCATAGTATCCCTATTGAGTCAAAACAAACCAGTGGCTTTGGAGCATCATGCCCTCTCCAGGTTATTTCTGTACACTCAAGTCAAGCCAGTAGCTTTAGACAATCAGAGCCTCAAGTTTTCTGTGTAAACTCAAGTCAGATGAGTGGCTTTGGACCTGTAGGATCAAACCAAACCACTGGCCTTGAATCCCCAGACCCTTTACAGGTTATCTCTGTTGAGTCAAGCCAATCTAGCAACATTGGATCCTCAGAACCTCTTCAGGTTATCTCTGTAGAATCACACCAATTCAGTGGCGTTGAGCCCTCAGACCCTCTCCATGTGGTTTCTGTAGACTTAAGCCAAACTAATGACTTTAGACAATCAGAGGTCCAGATTGTCCATGTAAACAGAAGCCAGACTATTGGCTTTGGACTTTCAGACACTCTCCAGATTATACCTGTAGAGTCGAACCAAACTAGTGGCTTTGGACCAAAAGACCTTCAAGTTGTATCTACAGACTCAAGACAATCTACTGAGCCATCAGTTACATCCCCAAGTATATCCAGCACAAGCACTTTGATTAAATCAGATACCATGACTCCACTAAGAATGCCAATTGAACAGCACCTTGGTTCACCACCAATACACCAAGTTCAATCCTCATTAGCATCTTCACAGCAAAGACAAACTGTTCTAGTCAAAAGTTGCAGCTTTACCCAACCCCATGATGAGCAATCGCAAACCCAGTCTGCTTCCTGCCAAAGCACTTTAGGTGAAGCGATCACAGTAACTCAACTAAAAACCCCAATTAAACACTACCTTGGTTCACCGCCAAAATTGCAGTCTCAGACCTCACTGACGACTTCGCACCAAAAACAAAGGGTTCTAGCAAGAAGTCACAGCTTTCCACAACAAGCACAGGC
This sequence comes from Danio aesculapii, assembly GCF_903798145.1. Lineage (NCBI taxonomy): Eukaryota > Metazoa > Chordata > Actinopteri > Cypriniformes > Danionidae > Danio > Danio aesculapii. Next base: position 22,819,397 of record NC_079454.1, on the reverse strand, counting down.
TTCAGGCGTTCCTCATGTCCCAGTTCAGAATGAGGTGTATGCCAGAGCTCAGGCTTTAGCCAGGAGCAGACTGGATAAAGCCAAACATCACCTGGATGAGCACATACAAGATGTGATCACTGTGATCAGTACCAGAGACAAATCTAAAAAACAGGGCAAGAAAAGACAGGTGAGACAATCTTGTAAAATAACAGTTTCTAAAAATATTAAATGGTCAGCCAAAACACACTGTAAGTTATTAGCGTTTTGCTATATTGTTTTCCTATAGGCAATATCACGTTTTTTGAGGCCTACAGTATTGGAGACATTTCTAGAAGCCCTAAAGGGAATGGGGGATTTCTGCTCTGATGCCCAGCTCAGAGACATGGACCTCCTCTCTCAGTCAGTCAGGACACAGTGGGAGGTAAGAAAAAGATCAGGTTTACCCCTCACTGAATTAGGCCCCGTTTACACAAATACATTTTAGTTTTAAAACGGCATAGAACAAAAATAGTCCACATCAACACTGGCGTTTCTCCTAGCTTTTCTTAAAAGATTTCTGTCCACACTTTACTGCTGAAAACGCGGTATATATCTCATCTAGCATACCTCCCCAGATCAGAGCAGCGCACGTTGGACAGTTAATCAAGGATATAGTGCTGGATCTATAGTTGTTAAACATGCTGATTAATTAATCTTGTCTCTATCTAATGATTATTTGGTCTTTTGAATCTATTACTTGTTATCAGGTAATGTCTTTGTGCTCAGCCAAAACACAAGTTAATATAGGAATTTATGTAACCACATACACTGATTCTGGACATTTGACTGATAGCTTACCTATCCTGTATTGTACATTGTACGTTAAACTTTTTATAATGGCCCTTATTAATTATTAAAATTTATATTCTGCAAAAGAGAGGGTATGTTTCGTATTTTCAATGAAAATGAAAGGAGGCAGTTATGTTATAGGCTCTTCTAAATAAGCATACAGTGAAGATGACGGTCATATAAATTTGTAGCTACACGACGCCTCAACATTTTTGGTGCCTGTTAAGTTGTTAATATCAAAATAAAAATAGGCAGTTCCTCATATCATGTTTTATTTCATTGTTAAGATGTGAATGACGTTATAAAGTACACTGTTTGCTTTGAAGATTTACCTGAGGTGTCCTCGGGAGTTTGTTTTCCATATCCAACTTGCGAAGTCTGAACTTACAAAGAAAGAATGCAAGACTGAGCCTTATGTACTTAATATTGAGAAAAAAAGGGCTGCACGGTGGTGCAGTGGGTAGCACGTTCACCTCACATCAAGAAGGTCGCTGGTTCGAGTCTCAGCTGTGTCAGTTGGCTTTTCTGTGTGGAGTTTGCATGTTCTCCCTGTGTTGGCATGGGTTTTCTCCGGGTTTCCCCCACAATTCCAAAGACTTGCGCTACAGGTGAATTGGGTAAGCTAAAATTGTCTGAAGTGTATGTGTGTGAATGAGTGTGTATGGATGTTGTGATGGGTTGTAGCTGGAAGGGCATCATTCCACTTTGGTGACCCCAGATTAATAAAGGGACTAAGCCAAAAAGAAAATGAATGAATGAATACTGAGAAAAAATCCCAGTCAGCCTCCGTTTTCAGATGTCTCTGTTTTCACACTAATACGGAGCAACAGTTTTTTAAAACGAAAACGGCCTCTTCAACATTTCCAAAAACGGTTCATTTTTGGGGCTCAAAAACACAGGGGTAGTGTGGACGTAGGGCATAGCCACAGCAAAAAGTTATGCATTTTAAAACTAAAACATATTAGTTTTAACAAGACCTTATTTTGTATGCAGTGAGGGACAGACATGAGCACAATCCTTTCTTTTTGATTGGTTTGTGCAATGCAAGTTTCCTTTTTTAAAATCAGAACATCGTTTTAATTAAACCACTATTTCTATAAACCAAATATCCTGTGTTTTTTGTTTGTTTTTAGCAGTTGAATCATCTGTGTACAATAAATATACCTGTGCATTCCTCTGCATGTGAGAACTACTGCATTATGTTGAAATTAGTCTTTGCTTCTTACCTTAACTGTTATCTGTCAGTTAATGATATGTATAGAAGTTTGTGCCCACATTTCTTTTCGTTATGTCACTTCTTAAAATATGGATCATTAATTGACTGCATGCATGTTAGGACAGGTTGATATAGACATTTTTACGTTCTGCTTGTGCATTGCTCCTTAATCACAACCAGTTAGCCAAGTTATCAAGCCTTTTCACATGTAATGGGATTTTTAGCACTCTTTATAAATGGCCATTACAGTACATTACATTCAGACTTCTGTATTGATAGGAAACTTGACCTGAGTGCTGCCAACTAATTATACAGATAAAATACATGTCATTATCTTCAACGATTTTGCAGTTATTTGATTTAATGATGGGTTTTGGGTTTAAACCACAGGTATGTACTACAGCAGCTGATTGTTCAGTTCATCTGGGAGCCTTGAGAAGAATTAAGGAGAGTCTGGAGTCTGCAGAAAGTGTTCCTCTCAGCACCCCTCATCAGAGAACAGACACACAGAGGGTGGAGGGCGTTCAGCACCTCACAGTCTCCTCAAGTGACTTGGCACCATGTCAGGACAGGCAAGAAATGAAGAGCACATTTTAGAAATATAATGTTTTAAATTGTATTTGCTGTTATTGTATTGTATAACAAAGGCTGCATCTGAAATCGCATATTTCCATATTATATAGTACCCTAAAAACAGCATGAGAGCCGATTAGTATGTCCGAATACATAGTATTAGAAAATCAGTATGTGAGAAGTACCCAGATAATCTACTACTTCTTGCAAGATTCTGAAGTGTGAATCCAGTGGATGCTAAGCTATCCTATGATGCCATGTGACAGAATTCATGTATTGGCGTAAAGCGACGCAACTGACTTGGGTAGGTCACGTGATAATGATTAATGGCGAATGTATTACGTCCGAGTTCAATTCATACTACTCACATTCTTACTATATAGAAGTCATGGTCATGTAGTAAATTCAAATGTAGTACCTAATCGAACAGTAGGCAATTTAGGAAGCAGACAAATAGAGGTTTGTCAGTTGTAAAAATTGTGTTTTTGATCCCGAAATAAACTTCAAAGATTTTTTTTTTACAAAACTGACAGAAGTAATGGGTAAATAAATAAATTGGTTTACTCAAATGAAATTACTCATTGCACTGTATTGCTAAAAGCATTATTTATGTTTTTATCTAAATATTTACATGTTTCTCATAGAACGTTATTCAAAATCCCTCATACAGACTGCTCTGCAACTGTGCAAAGGAAGGAATTTAGGAAATAAGGAAGGAAATTAATACTCTTTAATTTATTTTATTTTAAGCACAAATGCAATAAATTGATTGCAAGTGATGGTAAAAATGTGTTATTATATTTAAACGATATATAAAGATATATAAACAACTTAGATAAAGATAAAGCTATATAAACCACTTATTTGGTCAAACTTTACAATAAGGTTCATTAGTTAATGCATTTACTAACATGAACTACTTATAAACAATACTTGTACAGCATTTATTAATCATAATTTAACATTTACTAATGCATTGTTAACATCCAAATTCATACTTGTTAACATGAACTAACAATGAACAACAGTATTTTCATTAACTAACGTTAACTAATATGAACAAATACTGTAGTTAATGTATTGTTCGTTGTTTGTTCATGTTAGTAAATACATTAACTATTTAACTAATACAACCTTATTGCAAAGTGTTATCGCTTATTTTGTGTGTGCGCATGCATGCACACACTATGAATATAAAGTGGGTAACACTTTTTAAAAGGAGCAATACTGCCGTGAGTGGTACCGACGCCTCACTAACACGTATTTTTAGGTATAACCACAGTTTGTGACTATGGCGCCAGGGGAAAAATCAAAGCTGAAAATATATGCTTAAAGCACCACCCAGCGGTCAAAAGCTGAGGGCGCACTTACTACTGTTGCGGCGACAGGAAGCATGGCGGCTGAGGGAACGTTGAAGGGGTGACATCTCTATATAATATTTAGCTTTGCCATCATAAGGTTAAATTACATTTTAAAATGAATTAAAATTGAAATAGAAACACATTTATATTTGTAATCATTATACTTAGTCATATTATATGCATACAAGTTTATGCATGCAAGTTTTATTATGTTTAGTTTGTGGTAAACTGTAATTATAATTAGCTTTACATATAAGCCACCAGCATGTTTTCAATCACTTACAGTACTTCAATGAACGTGCACGTGTGTGTTCTCAGCAGGGAGGACAGTGTCCCGCTGAGAGAGACCGTACTACTTGATGACCTCAGCCTTGTCCACTCCCAGGTACACGTGCTCATGTCTCAAACTCTGTACACTACAGTACGTGCATCAGGCTTTATTGATTTATGAGCTCCTTTATAACCATAACTCCAACAAAAGAGCATCCATAAGTTTTGTATCTGCCCTGTGCTAACGTCACGTTATTTCGGCATTGTTGTGACCAAACACAGAGATAAAGCCTGTGAGCTCCTTCTCAGCTCTGATTGGATGTTTCTTAAGCACATGGACGGCTCAGAGGAGTTAATCTGCTGAGATTGATTAGGGCTGTTCGCTGAGAGTGTTCGCTTGTTTTGGGGTTTGTTTGACCCTGCTTGTAATGACGCTGTGGTTCTTCTCTCTGATAGGCTGTTGTCCAGACCAACATCGTGGAGATCAAACAGATAGCAGAGAGGACCATCATCCACCCCTGTCCAGCACAGGAAGAGAAGGCCACTGTGGAGGAATCTCAGAGCAGGTAAACCCCTCTGATGCAAGTTACTGCTTTCAAATAATAGTGTGCTGTATGTTTCTGTCTTCTATCTAAAAACTGATAATACAGAGAGTAAGAGGCTTTTCTAAAATTACATATTAAATTTATAGTAAGTGCTACTGATTTTTAAGCTATTTATAATCATTAGATTTTTAAATAAAAAAGAGAATAGTAAAATACAAAGCACAACATGAACAAATGAATATCTGTTAAAAACCTTGTTCATACCTTTGGATATTTTTGTCTTTTTTATTTTAATTTTCAAAATTTGGGCTGTGCAAACATCATAAGTTTGGCTAAAATGTATATTTTACTCATTTTGTTTTATAAAAACATTTTACACTAGGTAAAAAAAGTTTTTTTTAGGAAAAAAAAACAACAACTAAGTGCTGTTTAAGCTAAATGTCATACATTCCTTGTTAGCATGATAAAAATGTAAAATTTTAAAATAATAGTTTTTATGTACCTTTTTTTCCTAGTTTGACCTGTAAACCAGATGAATACTTCCACAACCCCCAAATCGCCCCTCTCCCAACTGCAGACTCAATTAAATAGTTACAGCAGTAGCTGACAATGCAAAGGATTATACAAAAGAAGTAAAACTAAAAATATTATTAGTTAAAATCTGCTATTTAATATATTTTTAACACTATTAATTTTGTTAAAAAACTGTTTTAGCAAGAACATATTATATTCCAGTTATATTGAATATATATTAATTCATTCATTCATTCATGTATTTTCTTTTAACACTACTTTTCAGCAAAAGTTCATATGTGTTATATGCAAAAGTGACTTTTTTCCCAAAATAAATTAAAGGTTTTAAAGAGCACAACTTTTTATAAAAACCAATCATAACCATAATCACAGTCATACTGTAAATCAAGTCAAAATGTATTTAAAAGCAACAGAGAGCACAAAAAGAGCTTTAAAAAACACAAACACAATACATAAAAATCAATAAAAGCATGCATCATATAAGAAAATGGATAAAAAGGACAAAATTGGAACTGTAACTGTACAAATTATCCCAATGAAAAGCCAGTGAAAACAAATAAGATTTGAGCAAATCTCACAATTTTATTGATATTTTATGGTTTTATGGTTGGTCTTGAACCTGTTTTTTTTTCAGTTACAGAGATGCCCAATCAGTCCTCCAGCAGCAGCTGCTTCACAATAGTCAGCAGTTGGAATCTGATTTTCCTATCACCCCCAGCGGCAGCAGCACCAGTATCTCTGCTGACTCATTGAGAAGTGAACTCCAACATCTACTGGTTAGTCTCACACACCACTTTCAGACACCTAGGGTGCATTTTGTATACAAATGTGAATGCTGTGTGTGTGCTCATTCAGGCTCTTAAGGATCAGACAGAGACTCTGTGGCGTGACTTTGAGCTTCAGTTTTCTCAGAGTTCTCAGCGCATGGAGGATGGCTGTAACATGGAGCAAGAGAGACATCAGCTCATTCAACAGTGGAGGAAACAACAGATGTGTGTTCGGGAAAGGTAAGACACGTACTGCTTATAAAACTGCAGCTGTGGTCAAAAACTAAGAGAGCACTTAAATATTCTCAGGTTTTACTGTATTTATTTATTAATTAAATGTTAGTATTTAGTTAATGTTTACAGCATTTCTTTTCCTTAGAATATATCTTCAGAATAACAATTTTTTGGGATTTGAAATTCAGGGTTATATAACCAAATACTGCTTTCTTGGCTCATTTTAAAGAGCCCATATTGTATGTGAAATAGGGTCATATTTTGGTTGTAAGGGTCTCCAACAACAGTCCAACAACAGGTCTTATAATCTGCATTTATTTTTACGTAATTATCCCAGTGACTCCCATATGAATCGTTCAGCGATTCATTTGTTCCCAAACCCCTCCTCAGCGCGAAGCTAATCTGCGCTGATTGGACCGATGACAGCCTGTTGCGATTGGTCGAAACTGACAGCCTTCAGCGCGAGACAGAGTGAAATGCCCAGCAGCTAATCAACAATATAAAAGTAGTCACAGTGCATACACGCTTTATAGTGTAAGGTGTGGATTTTGGCTGCCAGTGGGTGAATGTAGATACAGACGATTGACTTGAAAAAACAGATGACTAACTATTTTATTGAGCAAAAACTCCAAGAACTGGCAAGGAGATCTCCTAGCCCATCACAGTCTACCTGCTCTTTTCACACAGACACACACCCCACACACACACACACACATACACATTACCCTCCTCCTCCTCCTTAGACACAGCACCAGGGCCGGCGCGTCTATAGAGGCGACCTAGCCGGCCGCCTAGGGGCGGCAGAATAGAGAGGGTGGCGTCCGCAACAGCTCCCTCGCCACCCGCGTCCTCAGCAGTTATATCCGCGCCTAGGGCGGCAGAATAGAGAGGGCGACGTCCGCGACACCTCCCTCACCACTCGCGTCCTAAGTTATATCCGCGACACCCCTCCGTCCTCACTTTGCTAACGGGTCACTTTCGTGTTGAGGGCGGCGTGATCGTCCTTTGCCTAGAGCGGCTGTTCAGCTTGCTGAACCGGCCCTGCACAACACACACACACACACATTACCCTCACTGTTCGCCTAGAGTGCCAGTTCAGCTTGCTAGGTGCAATTTAGACACCTTAGCTCGAACCTGAGCTGTTTTGAAACTTGATCGTTTTGAAACTTGACCGTTGCATGTGTGTAGGAACAGCTGACGATCCGTTAACAAAGCGGCACGCGTCGCGTTTTTCAATGTGGCTTCACATGCGATATGAGAATATATAACGTTAACCTGATACAGTACATGCGGTTACAAGTAACAAAACACAATTAAATACATAAATTCGCACGTACTTACACTTGTGAAGTGGGGGTAGAAACTGATCCATGATGCACTGATCCATGTTCTGACAGTCTTTCCTTTTACAAACCGATGAAGTCTTCTTTGTAAGCATGTAGTTTCCAGAAGCACTCGAACTGCTCAAGGCTGGGCTATATTGCTGAGGTTTCATCTTTAGGTAGACTGTCAATAATATCCATCTGCACACCGTGACTTCATTCGACCGGTGTGTGTGTGTGTGTGTGTGTGTGTGTGTGTGTGTGTGTGTGTGTGTGTGTGTGTGTGCGTGTGTGCGTGTGTGCGTGTGTGCGTGCGTGCGTGTGTGCGTGCGTGTGTGCGTGCGTGCGTGCGTGCGTGCGTGCGTGTGTGTTTTCTGTGTTAGTGGTTAGGGCTGCAGGTTTCAAATCTCCCGGGTTTGCGTGCACAACTACTTGTGTTTCGTAGTCACATCATCACGAAACACCTAATGAATCGTTATCAAGATGACTCATTTGAAGCACTATGAGTCGACTCCTTTATAGATGAATCAATAGTTTTAAACACTGTACACTTACAGATTTAAGCCTTAGCTGGATATTTCACTTCACTTAGAGCTGTGTTACACACTACATGGAAGAGCATTTTCAAAAACCCATAATATGGGCTCTTTAAAACATTATTTTTGTGAGTCTAAACATTCTATCATTTTTCATGTTTTGTGGAAAAATATCTAAATAACATTTTTATGTCAAATTTGGAATAAATGTTATCGGTAGTTTGCTAAATTAGCACAAAATGTTTTATGAAAAAAAAATTAGTTTTGTTTTGTAAATTCTCTCTTCAGGTATAGTTTTTTTTTTGCAGCTGTACTTCTCACATATTCTTGTAAAATATTTTATTAATAGTAGCTTTTATAATATTTGATAACAAATTTGATAAGAGTAATGGATCATTGCTGAATCAATGTGTTAAATTATCTAAAAAATAAAAATAAAAATACACACACTTTTAAATACAAGTCTATATTTGTCACAGTCAACCCAGAACCCAGAATGAAAAAGGACAAATTTAGTAAATGTGCAGAAATGTTATTTATAAACAGTTGCTATATGAGGGGTGTCACAGTGGCGCAGTGGGTAGTACAATCGCCTCACAGCAAGAAGGATGCTGGTTCAAGCCTCGGCTGGGTCAGTTGGCATTTCTGTATGAAGTTTGCTTGTTCTCCCTGTGTTGGCGTGGGTTTCCTCCGGGTGCTCCAGTTTCCCCCACAGTCTAAAGACATGCACTATAGGTGAATTGAATAAGCTAAATTGTCCGTAGTGTATGTGTGTGAATGCAGAATGTTTCCCAGTGATGGGTTGAGGCTAGAAGGGCATCCGCTGCATAAAACATATGCTGGATAAGTTGGTGGTTTATTCCGCTGTAGCAACCCCTGATTAATAAAGGGACTACGCCAAAAAGAAAATGAATGAACGAATGAATGAGTTGTTAAATGTGATCTTTTCAACAAAATTTTAAACAAATTACATAAACAAAAATGTGTTTTGCCAAATGTCAAGCTTTACTGAAATTAATAGTCACAACAAATGTTTGTGTATATAGTTGTTGTCTATGCAAACAGGTCCAAATTTGTCATTTATAATGTCCGTAAACTTTAGCTACAGTTGTTTTGAATCAGAGCTGTTGTTGTTTTTGTGATTTTTATTATTTTTGTGTATTTTGTGATAAGAATACTAATAATGTTTATTTTTTTTTATATTGCTCAGGGTGAAAACCATTGAAACTACAATAGAGCTGCTGGAGTCAGCTGACATTCAGATCTCACTGATTTCTGATAAGCTCAAACAGATCAGTCAGAAGCCTCTGAACATTAGAAACTTTGCTGTTGTTGATGCCAGAAATTTACATGAAGAACTACAGGTAGGAAATCATACAATCTCATCTTCATACGTAAAGATATTAAATGTTAGTCTAAGAGGGTGTTCACACTGTTCATTTGGGACCAAAAATAGTAATTTTGTCATATGTGGTTCACTTTCTGTTCACACTGTAAATTTTTTTAACATACCTTAAATATTCACATTTATTTAAATCAACTATACAAAAAGAATAATCACACCCCATTTTGAAAATGATTATTTTTATCCATTTCTTAGTGAATTGTGATGCATTTAAACAAAAACAGGTTTATTAAACAGATATATTTATTAAAATATTATTTTAGTCACCAAACATATTTAGAAATTGAACAATAATACAATCAAATTCAAGCAAAATATCGAAAAAAAAATTACAACCTACAAAATTTCAACTTAATTTTTACATTTTTTCCTTCTCCTGATTTCTTCCTCTCTTTTTTTAAAATTTGTAAATTTTCCTCCAACGTGAATCAACTTCCTGATAAAACAGTGTATCATATCTTCACACAGACTAGACAGGTGTCTGTTATGTGAATCCATCTGTGTTTCTTTCTTTCTTTCTTTTTCTCTTTCTGCTTTCTTGCTTTCTTCCTTCCTTCCTTCCTTCCAATCTCCGTTCAGCCAATCTCCAAGTCTAGCAGGAGTACTTTTAGCTTAACTTAGCAACAATAGTTTTAATATATTAGACCATTTTTATCTCGCTCAAAAATGACCAAAGTATAACTAGTGCTAAGTGTAACTAGTTCTGTGTCCACGCTCACTGTATATACCCTCAGTCACTATTCCCTATATTAGTACACTTGAAGGACTGACAATTCGATCACTCAGAATACAGGAATGGATAACATTTTGTTTGTGCTCAATTTCAATTTCTTTGGTCAGACCCTGTGAAAGTTATTTTAGTGAACTGTCTATTTGTAATGAAACAAAGTATTTTCATTTCTGTCATCTATTGTTCATTTTGTAATATATTTTCAGGGCCTATTTTTATTTTCAATGTCGTTATTTTATGTCTAATTCTGTAAATTCATGTTAAACACTACTTTGAGACATTGTTCACAGCTAAAGAATGTTGAATAAAAATTTGGTGGAGAAAAATTATTTTTGTGATAATATAAGAGCAGTTAAAACAACCGGTCAATTTTGATCGGGAACACTAAAGTAAGGGGCAGGATGTGAACACGACAGGAGGGTTAAGTAACAGTACCATTACTTGCCTAAAAATGTAGTGCAAGTAGAGTAAAAGTATCTGTTGTAAATTTTACTCAAGTATGAGTAAAAAGTAGACCTTTTTAAAACTACTCGAGTAGTGAGTATTACACTGCAGAAAGCTGCTGCATTTACATGTAGTTTGTGGATGTGTGTAAACGTAACTTTCTGTAGTGCATTTAGTTATTGCTCAGCAGGCACACAACGTCATAAGATGTTAATATTAGGTTAGATTTAGGTCGTGATGTCAGGTGACCAAAATTCAATGTCTAGCCAACGTCTAAGGATAATGTTATTTTGATATCCATAACGACGTTGATAAATGGTTGATTTTAGGTTGTGTTAGAAAGTGACCAAAATCCAACATCGAGTCAACGTCTTAAACCAGCGTCATATTGACTTCAAATACTGACATTTGTTTGTCAGGTATGGCAACTAAAATCCAACATGAAATCATAGTGGTAACATCCACACAGCATCAAGCTGTAACATCATTATACATTGATATTTGGCAAATTTCAGGTTGGACATTGGACATTGACGTCGACCTGACATTGGGTTCTGATGTAAACCCGATTTTCATTTCCAAACAAAATGGAACGTCAATCTGACATCATGTTGACGTCTTGTGCCTGCTGGGTGTTTAAGACCATTTCGGTCATCATAGAGTAAACATCTGTCATCTTTGCATCAGTGACATGCATCTAAACAGTCTCTAGGTCAATGTGTGTAAAGATTTTGGACATCTTCTGGGACCCTTTTAATGCTTGCAAACAGTTTGCTGCAATTATAAATCGCCCATGTCTTGAGGTAGTTCATTATAATGCGATTTACCTTCTGTGTGTGATTTGATTGGACAGGAATCACAGGACTGATTTTTCTAATCCCCTATGACAAGAAAAAATAAAGTAGTGACTGCAGGTTAAAGGAAAATATTGGAGTAAAAGTACAGATACTGCACTAAAAATGTACTCATGGGAAAGTAAAAGTACACTTAGTAAAGTACAATTCTTGAGAAAAACTACTCATTTACTGTAATTTGAGCATTTGTAATTTGCTACTTTACGCTACTGGCTATCTCTATACCTATACCCCTTTTTTCTTCTACTTGTTGAACACAAAAGAAGATGTTTTGAAGAAAGATAAAAGCCTGTAACCATTAACTACCATATTATTTATTTTTTGGGCTAACTATCCCTTTAAGATACGTTTGCTCCCTCATTCAAGTTTTGCTGTAATGTATTTAACATGAACTGATGTACTTTGCATGTTTAAACGCACTTAAAACCTTACATTCTTGTTCTTTATATAGTGTGTGGATGACAGCATCAAAAAAGAGTTGTTTCTTCTTAACAAGAGAGAAAGTTCAGTAGGTGATGGCGCTGATCTGAGTCACATTGAGCTTCAAACTCATCTTCCCCTTCAACAAACTCTCCACGACCGCACAAAATGTCTAGAGCAGCAAACACGATGTCTGCAAAAGTCTGAGTTGGCTCTAGTGGCCCTCGAGAAGCTCCTTTCTCATCTCCAGCAGCTGAACGATGAATTAAATACATCTCACGGGACGTCAGACCAAAGCTGCAGTTCAGTGTCCATCCAGAAAAGCCTTGAGCAGGTCAGGGAGGATTCTCTTCAGCTGGACACAATGCTGGATGATGCTGGTCTGAGGATAACGCTGGATGATGAAGCAGGCAGCTGTGCTGAGATGGTGTCAGCGCTGGAGGAGAAGGTCCAGGTCAGGCTAGCTGCAGGACAGAGAGTGTCTGATGGAGGACGGAAGGGAAGAGCGAAGCAGGAGAAGAAGGAGGAGAGAGCGTTTGTGAGGAAGAGGATGGGTCTGTTGGTCACATTGAGGGAGGTGCTGGCAGCACTGGAGAGACACGGGCTGAAGGAAGCCACAATACCTGCACTACAGCACAGGTGAGGAGACTCGGAAATAAGATCATTAAGAGATTATTTTATTTTAAACAGCCCTAAGAACAGACTAAGACGAAAAGAAATAAGGAAATTTATTTATTTTTTATTTTATTATTTTATTTAGTTTTATTTTATTTAGTTTTATTTATTTAATTAATATTTTTTTACTTCAATTTATATTAAAGCAACTGCATCCTAAATGTACTATTTATTTAATGAATGTTTAACAATTTATGTTTCTTTAATAATGTTTTATTTTTTATTTTTAAACTTTAATTACTTTTTAAATTTAATAACCAATTATGCTATTGATATGAATTAAAATAGCAATCACATTTTAACATTATTTTTCTTTCTTTATGCATATGTAATTTTTATTTATTTAATTAATTATTGTGCCAATTCTGTTATTCAAATAATTGCCAAATAACATATGTTGTTTTCTATGACATTTGTTTTCAAAAGCATGATTTCATTTTGTATACAGTAAAATATTAAAATGCTGTTATATACAGTTTAATATGTTAATTAATTAAATAATCACAAAAATTTTATTAAATTGCATTTTTTTAAATAATTTAGTAATATTAATTAAAAACACAATTGCAATATAAAATATAAAGCAATACAATGAAGCCAGATTGCATCATTTTTTTGCACATTTTTTATTTACCTTCTATGTAATTTTATTTAATTGATATATAGTTTATGAAGTTTGGTGTGTTATGAACATATACTGAATGAAATGGAGTATAAAAAAATAAACCTGAATAAAAATACTAATTGTCTTTCTTGTAATAAAACCCGCCTTTTGATTAGTTTCAGCTTCATTTTGGTTTTCTCTAAATAATAATTAAAATAATATGTTTTATTTACAATGCACTTTTCTAAATCACAAAGCACTGCAACAATAGCAAAAGAAGACAACCAAAGAAATTCTGAATCGTAAAAAAATCACAACACAATGCAATAGAATACCAATCAAGATTGCAGGTAAGAAAAAATTAGATGAAGTTAACAACTTCTTGAAACTTGCTCTCCCTCTTTGATTTTAATTTACTGAATGGCTGCTCAGGAGTATCTGAATGAAATACTCTTAATCTCACCAGCATCTTTCTCTGTCTCAGATTGCGCTTCCTGACAGACATGGAGAGTAAACTGCATGCACTCCGCTCAGAGATTGATGATCTGCGAGATACGAACACATCAGACATGAACCTCAGCGAGCTGCAGACGCAATGGGAAAAGGCACACAGATCAGTCACTGAAAGGTGAACCAGAAACACAAGGTTATAAAAAAACTCTTTTTGTAATGCTCTAATCAGACAGTACAGTATGTGTTTGTTTCTTGCTATTGTTTTAGTCGTGAGCAGTGTGCTTCTCTAACCGAACTGCTGAAGAAGTTTCAGAGCTGTCGAAATAGTTTGGGTGGCATTTTACAGAGAGCAGAGCAGACCATCGGTGATCAGGCCTCATACATGGGCAAAGACAACCTTCAGCTGCTCATCAGCAAGGTACAGAGTTGTAGAAAAAATCTGTGAACTGGACTGCAGATGGCAGCATTAGCTGCATCATTTCAGATAAAGCAAATCTCTACAGTATGTAGTAAAATACAGTTGATATAGATTTGACTAGTGTCTTTAGTTGAATGTGTAGTGTATAAATGAAATGAAATATGGTGACATTAATTTAAAATGTTTTAAACTGTTTTTCAAAAATTCTGTTTCACTCCAAAAATGTTTTTCATACTTTTGTCTTGTTTCTAGTCCAAATATTCACAATTTTGGCATATTATGTGAGAAAATGAGACTATATTTTTTGCTTTTCTAGCACGTGCTTCTTAGGATATTTAGAAAAAAATCTAAGTGAGAAAAGCATTTTTGCAGTGTTGACTGTCGAATGAAATTTCTATTGTCTGTGTTGAGATTTGAATAAATTTTAAGTAGTTTTAAGTCAATTAATTCTATTATATATTGATTTATTCATTTAATTTTTAGACAGTTTGATTTTTCAGTAATAAGAATTTGAATGATGTAATTAGTGGCGGCTCAGTGGCTCACTTAGCACTGTTGCCTCACAGCAAGAAGGTCAATGGTTCGAGCCCCGACTGGGCCAGGTGGCATTTCTGTGCGGAGTTTGCATGTTCTCTCTGTGTTTGTGTGGGTTTCCTCTGGGTGCTCCGGTTCCCCCCACAGTCCATAGAAATGTGCTATAAGTGAATTGGATGAACTAAATTGGCCGTATTGTATGTGTGTGAATTGGAGGTGTATAGGTGTTTCACAGTATTGGCTTGCGGGTGGAAGGGCATCCGCTGCAGAAAACATATGCCGGAATAGTTAGTGGTTCATTTCACTGTGGCGACCCCTGATATGTAAGGGACTAAGCCGAAGGAAAATTATTGAATGAATGATGTAATTCATAATTTATTAATAAATTTTTTGAAATAACTTAACCAACACACTATATGAGTACTTTCGATTCTAGAATATTTTATTAATATTTAATATGAAACACTGCAGATGGAACTGAAGGGATTGCAACAGTTTCCTGGATGGCCAAAATTTCCAGGAAATCTGCGACAACAATAAAAAAATTCAAGCTTCTCTAAATTTAGTTTTGTTTGTTTGATTTTGCATTAAATTCATTGATTGCAGATTCACAAACACATCAGATTCTTGTTTTTCAATAGATTATAAGTTATCGAAATGTAAATTTTTAGTCAGTCTTTGTCAAAAAAAAGAAAAATAGTGTGTTTTATTTCAAACTACCATACAGTATCATTACCAGCATCAACTTCTGTAACAAATGTAGCTATTTCTCGATGTTGTTGTGAATGCGTTAACTAAAGTTCACTAATGAAACCTTATTGTGTAAAGTGTTGTATTGCTATACCTTACTGTATTTCTGTTGTACTTGATAATTGCTTTGATAATTGTTTTTTTTGTTTATAATTTGTTTCAAATGTTTGTTTACAATACATTTTTGTGTGTGTTTTATTATACATAAATGGCCAGAGTTCTTTTTTCATTATTGTACTTCTTAAAGTTATAATTTTTGCATCTTTCATCATGACAATACTTCATATCAATAAAAATGTATAATACTTATATACTGTATGTGTGTGTGTGAATGTGTGTCCAGGTGATAAGTATAAAGTCAGATCTCAGTGGTTTGGGAGACGGGGTGGAGGAGTTCAGGTCTGTGTGCAGGCAGCTTCAGTCTCTGGTGAGAAGGGTTCTGGACTGCACAGACGCCCCGTTTGAAAGTGAAGCGGACACCCTCATGGACCGCTGGCTGGATGTATGCTCTCTCACTAATCTCATGTATCACATCTCAATGTGATGTAAATACTCTTTTGTTCTTTTATGTTCAGTGTAGTCATTAACCTGTTAAAATTGCTTTTATTTCAGGTGACAGAAAAGACAGACTGCTATCTGGATAATCTTCAGGCTGGCTTTTCTCTTTGGGAGAAGCTCCTCCTTTTGGCTGGTGAAGTGGAGGGCTGGAGTTCTCAAAAGCTCATAACTCTTGCTCAGTCAAACCCCTTTAAGACGGAAGTGGATGTTTTTGATATGCAGGTAAATCACTTATAACAGAATTGGAGATCGATATTAGGATGTTACTTGAGACTTTCACACATTTATGGATTTTTTTTTAAACAAGTTAATACTTTTATTTACCAAGGATGCTTTCAATTGATCTAAAGTAAGAGTAAATGCTTTTATAGTGTTACAAAAGATTTCTGCAAATCATTAAATTTACCCTTTTCAGAGATCAGCATCTAAAATCTGAAAGTTTTTAATATAATTAATTTTTAATAAAAAAAAAACTTATAGACATTTAAATGTTTTTATGTATGTATTACTGTATATCATCTTTGACGTTGTTCTCTCTTCTAGCTAGCATTATGAGTCTCACACATTTTTTGTTTCCTTTTTCTGAAAGTCTTGATACCACCATGCTGGAATGTTTCTTTTATTATTTCAACAAATATGATTGTAGAAAAATAATATGTTGCACTCTCCCATTCACTGTGCTCTAAGTTACCCAGCTATGATGACTTCCGCTACTGAGAAACCTGGAAATGTGAAAAGGGTCCATTAGAGTTGTGAAGGATCATGTGATATTGAAGACTGGAGTTATGATGCTGATATTTTTGCTTTGCATCACAAGAATAAATTATATATTAAAATCTAGTCAGCTAAATAATTGTATTTATTTTCAATAATATTTCAAAATCTTACTGATTTTACTGTATTATTAATCAAATACAGCCTTGCTGAGCATAAAGTATTTATTTATTTATTTATTTTACTTTAAAAAAAATTTTATTTAGAGAAAAGAAAGAAAAAAAATAGAACTAAAAAAACAGAACAAACCGGTTGTCATAAGGGTTACAAAATCAAGTCATAATACATTTGACACACATTCTCACAAACTGTTTACAATGACATATTCAGACCATTTTTCCAGTACTTGTTACAGCATAAAGTATTTTTAAGGGAAAAGAAAATCAATCCCAAATTTTTTGTGGTTGTCGAAAAGTTTCATCATTATTGAACTTATATGTTATGTGTAAGATGCAATATGTAATATATGAGCAATATCACACGAGTAACAGTCTATATGGCTGTATAACGGCATTGGTGAGAGGCATGCAGTGACCTGAGGCCACAGGCGGTGTGCCTTAGTGCCCCCCACCAGTGCCGATATACAGCCATATCGCACTGCTGTGAGTGTGATATTGCATTTATAAAACAATTCAACAGCATGCTGTATGTTGGTGGGGTAATACACAAGGGTGAAGAGGCTATACGAGGGCTGTTATTTGCAGAATATCTCACGGCTGTCAGCCAATGAGATTCAAGAACCAGACAGAACTATCTATATATATATATATATATATATATATATATATATATATATATATATATATATATATATATATATATATATATATATATATATATATATATTTTTTTTTTTTTTTTTTATTTATTTTTATATATATAAGAATAGTTTATAGTTATATAACTAATATAATGTTTTTTTTTATTGTTATTAGCAAATCTGTCAAATAATATTTGAATCCAGAGAAATAAGATCATGTCCTAGGTTGCCATGCTGACGACATCATACACTCTCGATTTCCATTTTTTAACTTATAAAAAATGTGGAAACACCCAAGACGCTTTAATATCTCATGCATTTTATTAGACTGCATTGGGTAGCAATATAACAATACTATTACAGTAAATGTGATCACAAGTGGAAGAGCCAAAAGACGATGGAGCATGGCAGCATAAAAGCTTTTATGCTGCATCATGCTAATCTCTCATCAGCAGTTGCTTAATCTGTCTCCTTCCTTTCACTTTAATGGCTTTTAGCCTAACTCTACTCATTTCTATAAGTTTTAATACTTTAGCTCATCTGTGAACATGATTCCTGCAGGAGTCCCATAGTATGTAATGAAGACCACAGCCCTGATGATTTCACTCTGTCATGGAATTACCAAACCATGCCTTTTTTGTAGTTGTTGTGAATATGCATCCTCTAGTGGCGAATTTTAACAGATATATTTGTGTAAAAATGAAACAACAGGCTTATTCTGGACCTGTACGCATTAAAGTAAATAAAGTAAAAAACCAAGTTTAATGATATTTTCAATCATTTAAATGACTCATGCTGACAAATAGGTAAAAATGTAGAGGTTCTAAACTGATTCTTGTTATAAATAGGCTTGACCAGATTTTTTATATAAAATGTACTAATACATTGATTACATGTTTTTCTTCATGAGTTCTGACAGTATCTTTGTAAATATGCACAGAATGATCTGAAGGTTCAAGAGGAGAACATTAATCATTTCCATCGCAGATCTTCAGAGATCCAGGAACTTCTACAGAGTCAAGAGTTTCCACTGGAGCTGCAGGTGGTTTTCTTTTCACACTCGTCATTTATTCAAATAATGGCATTTTATATGTTTTATGTGTATGTTGAGATCTGTTGGTAAACCACTCTTCATATCGTCACAAGTTCACTATAGTTCTTAAAGGTAATTATATTAAAGCTTCTATGTTCTTAAAGGTGATTGAGAGCCAGCTGAGGAAGAAGATGGCAGAGGTGAAGGAGCTCTTTTTTGAGACCAGAGATGTGTTCAGACAGCTGGAAACTGCCAAAATGCAGGTGGCAACTGAGATTGCAGATCACCTGTCCTCCATCCAGACTATTACAAATAATCTGAACACTCTGAACACATGTGAAAGCCCACATGCCCTCAATACCATCCAGGTGAATGTTTGTGCTGTAAAGTCAACATCAACTCAAAGCGAACCCTTCTTCTTCTGCTTCACCTTTTTCTTATCCTTCTTCATCTTCTCCTTCTTCCTTTTTACATTCTGTCTTCTTCAGTATGGTGTTTAATAGAACAGATTTTTCATGCATGATTGTAATCTTTAATCAAAAATAGCTTCCTTTTGCCAATGCAACAACATCTGTTTTACATGTCATGGACAGGAGGATGGGATCAACCTGTCAATCACAAAATACTGGCCAATAGCAAACCACAAGAATCTGATGAACCAATCAGTTCCCGATGAACAAAATCAAGTTGTTTTTAATAGTTGTGTTGACTACTGGTGTTGCGGCTCACTAAACTTAGACTCTCGACGGAACAGAAAGATAGAAAGGTATCGGTAATGGGAATGTCTGTGCTGTGCAATTGACCCATTTTGTCTAGGACCACACCTGCTCCCTGGAGTCCTCTGGGGTTCTCCTGGATTCGGGTCTGGGTTCAAGTGTTTCTCTAGTCTGGGTCGTGGCCTTAGGCTTCCAGCTTTTATAAAGGTGGTTTTGCATTCACCCTCCAGAGCCGAGTTTACCAATGAGATGTTAACACCCCAGAGGCACATTTAATAATCTTCAGTCCAAAACTTAGTTATTTGCATAGGCATTCTGGGTGTAAACTGCTTCTTAAAATGTTTAGATGTTGCACACGTATTAACATAAAATGTAAACAATCGATCAGTACACCAATTAGCTTTGCAGGTACATCAAACATGAACCATCATTAATCTTGTTTAGCTGTGGTAGAGTTAAACATTGATTGCAGAAGTTTTAAAACCATATTATTAATACATGAGCAAGAGACTTGTTGCAAAACACTTGATTACACATACAGAGAATAAAAGTTTACATTAAAACCATCAGTCTTAAGCAAGGAGCTTATAGAAGTTCTCTGTGTGTCCAGTTCTGAGCATTCCTATGTGTTGTAAATACCTTGGAATCGCATCGGATGGAAAAGTGACCATCCAGTCTTTACCTGGGTAGAAGAAATTGACTTGTGTTGAATAAAAGCAGAATAATTATGTGTCTGATCAGCCATTTTCGTTGCAGTTATTATGAAGAATAGCTTATTAAAGAAAAGTAGATTAACTACAGTATATATAGCTGTCTACATTTTCTCATTGTGGCACAGGTAAACTTTTGATATGATCCATGAAAATAGCATTTTGTTCCTTTGTGATATTCTGAAATTGCTTTCATCAAAAACATCATCCTTTAGAAAGAATTGTTTTTTTTTTATCCTTTAACCTTTTTTGGGAAGCACCAAAATATGGTGTGTTGTTTTTGGTGGGCATGTAGCATTTAAGACAAGACAGTGTAATTCACACAAATAACTAAATGGTCCATGTGTTGCAAACAAGCAGTGCTGTTTAGTTCTGTTTTGAAGCATAAACATTATATCGAAAATGTTAGAATTTTATGGAGGGAAAATAATTGTTACCCTTTAATCATCAAGCACTTGTGTGTATATTGGATGCCTATTTTGATGTACATGTATCCAATGGCACATTCTTTAGTTCATACTTTTGTTCACCCATATTTTTTTGATGGACTAATCCTTTAATGTAACTGTTTTGACTGACAGAGATTAGCGGAGCAGCTGGAAGTGAAGGCTGAGCAGGCAGATGCATTACTGCAGCAGATGGATCTCCTTGCCAGCATTGCAGGTCTGGAAAACCTGCAGACTCTTGCTGAAGCTGGAGCTCACCTTCAAGAAAGCATTGGCATTGCCAAAGAGCTGGTTATAAAGAAGGGAGAACAAGCAATGAACCCAAACAGGCCTGAAAGTTCTCAGCCTGTCGAAGAGTCTAAGCAAATCAAGGCCCATATTAAAAAAGCAGAAGATACCGAGTTACAGACTGTATGGCATGATAAAGCAGATGAACAGTCACTGAGAGGCAAGGCAAAGGACGCTGCTCCTGAGCAGAAGTACTTTAAAGAGGATATGCTTCTGTCTGAGAATAAGAACAGGCGGGTCACACCTGAGGAGAGACTCACATATGCACAGGTCAGTTTCTTTTCTTTTATATGTTTGTTCTGTGTCTTTAAAGTGACCTGAACTGAAATACAAAGAGTCTTGTTGGAAATCATTTTAGTTTGAGAACTAGAATGAATTTGTTTCTTGGAAACAGCTGTAATGTAGTTGTGTCTGTTAACAGCAATTTAAATTCCATTCCAGTTCTATCATGCTCCAAAAAGAACCTTTGACACACTATGGGAAATGCAGTTTTGAACAGATGAAATTATCTACAGGAGCTAGATTGGATTGTTTTTTTATATATATATATATCTTGTTGGATTGTTTATATATATATATATATATATATATATATATATATATATATATATATATATATATATATATATATATATATATATATATATATATATATATATATATATATATTTATACATATATATATATATATATATATTTATACATTTATATATTTATATTTATACATTTATATTTATATAAATATTGTGGGGGGAAGGAGCTTAGAAAGTATTGAAAAACTGAACTTTGAGTTCTTTGTATTTTTATGTTTGTCTACACTGTACATATTACACATAATAATTGGGTAACACTTTATTTTGCTGTCTATTTGAGTATTAGTAGACTGTCTGCTTAATATCTATTGATACTGCTCCGTCAACACACATTTAACTGACTATAAGAAACATTGCATGTACATGTCAACTTACAGTACACTAACTCTAACCCAACCTAACAGTATACTTCTAATCTAATGAGAATTAATTGGCATGTAGATGCAGTGTAACTTAAATTCAACAAACGGACCATCAAAATAAAGTGTAACCCAATAATTGTACATTTTTGCTTCTGATAATATTAATCATTCAATCCGTCAATCAATTAATCATTTAGTCTGTAATTTGATTGATGAGTCAGTTATTTAAAAAGATGAACAATTTTGAAAAAAAAAAAACCTTTCAATAAATGTGTTAGAATTTGTTTAAAACCCTTGTTAGAACAACAACTTTAACCTCTTTCAGTAACCAACTTTGCAATTTAGTTTATAAATAAATTAAATCTTTTTCCTTTTAGGCTTTCACAAGACACATTCTCTGTGTTTTTAATCGGTTATACAGTTTGTAACTTGAACAAAAAGGTATTATTGCAGTTTATTTTATTAAATTAAATATTTAGCATTTTAATATTTAATTAAAATAATTAAAACGTAAATAAAGTCTAATTGTATTTTGAAAATTGTATCGTACATTTTTAAGAACAATTTACTTTAATTTAGTTATTGAAAATTTAATAGTAAATAATAGTAAGTACTATACTATTATTCCTTCATTTTCTTTTTGGTTTAGTCCCTTTATTAATCTGGGGTTGCCACAGCGGAATGAACCACCAACTTATCCACCAAATGTTTTACACAGCGGATGCCCTTCCAGCTGCAACCCATCACTGGGAAACATCCATACACACTCATTTACATTCACACACTACGTACAATTTTAGCTTACCAAATTCACCTGTACCGCATATCTTTGGACTCGTGGGGAAACCGGAGCAACCGGAGCACCCGGAGGAAACCCACCCAGACACGAGAAGAACATGCAAACTCCGCACATAAATGCCAACTGACCTGAACCAGCGACCTTCTTGCTGTAAGGCGACAGTACTATCCACTGCACCACCGCGTCCCCCTAGTATACTATTAAATAAAACTAATTTACAGTAGTGTACAAATGGAATACTTTTTTTACCTTTAAATTTCTGTTTCATCGTTTTTTAGGAACTTGTTCCATAACATTTTGTAGTTGGTCATTTTCAAATACTGTTTAAACTTTCGGCAGATTCAACACAAATAAGTGGTGTACAGTACACCACTTGTGTACAGTACATGCATGATTCATGTTTCAAAACTGAAAAAACAACTGATAATAAGTTCCTCATAAAAAATGTCACACACAAATCATAAAAGAGTGAGTTATATTCCAGGAAGGATGGCAAAATTGACAGGATTTGTGTCTGTCAATGAAACATGCATCATTAATCCTTGACAGACATCCACTTATTTTTTCTTGCTGGGTCTGTGTTTGGGGTCAGCAGGAGTAAAGTCATTGAGTGCACCTCTGTGGCGTAGGTACAGAATCACTATTCTGCCTAAAGCCTGCTAAATGGAGTACTTGCTCTGCGCTGCATTTAGGGCCATTATTGTAGAATGCCACCTCATTGCTTTTAAGAGCTTGTTTTTTACTTTCTCTGAGAAAAATGCTGGATATTCATTGTTTTGCTGTGTGGCACATCATTTTAGTCTGGTGCTTTTCAGATGTCAGAGCTTTAGGCTGCATTATCAGCATTATTCTGCTCTGCTTGATGGTTTCTCAGAACAGTTTAAAAAGAGTCAAAAAGTGTGGCACAGTAGGTAGTGTGTATGTTCACAGCATTTAAAATGGCTTTGTGAATTACTTGGTGTGGTCTTATGTCTAATCCTGTCACACTTTTTTCTCCCGTTTTCCAATTTTGCTCAATATAAACTACCATTTAAAAGTTTGCAGCTAGTAAGAGGTTTTAAAAATAATGTAAAGAAAGCTCTGATGGAAAGAAAACAATTTCACTAAAAGTTTGAATTGAATAATTAATAAATTGTATTGATCTTATTCTAAAATGCAGAAGTGTGCTCTTTTTTGCACCAGTTTGCAACATCAAGCATCGTAACAAGCTGTTTTTAACGTCTAAAAATGAATGGAAGTGAACGAGATCGGAAGTCTCGATTCAAATGGCTGCGCCCCGTCATACACAACGAATAAGGTCAATAATATAGCATAACACATGTACAAGAAATTGATAAAGATTGTCCACCAATGAACCATTTATTTCACTTAAAAACTGATGTATGTAGCCTCAGACCAGTGAATCCTATAGTGGGGATTGTGGGATAATGACAGGGCAATGCTTGGTGATTTCCAAAAGTCAAATAAATTTTATTAAACTATTAGAATTACCATATTTTATCCTTAACCCACAGAAAATAATAATAGTAGTTCATAGTTGCATAAAAAAACAACAACTTGCAAATAAAAAGCCATCAGCCTTTCAATAATTTTTTTTCATAGGATTGTGTTGTTACATTAGAATAACAACACCGCAATAGCGTCAGCTGCAGCAGATTGATTTTAAAACACCAGGTTAAACTTTCTTAGGCAATTAAATGCATTAAAAATAAACACAGGCCACAACAGCACATTGAGGATGATCTCTGATTGGCGATTTTAAAAATTAAACTAGAATAGACTTGTGCTGAAAACATTGTGTCCACCAGTCTCTTTAGCTGAGGTTAATAGTAAACAAATTAATAAATGACTATAAAATTAAATGGGTTTTAGACTGTTTTCATGCTTGTGTTTATATAGACATATTGTTGTTGTGTGCAATGTTTGTGTATTTATATTTTACACCTCAGATGAATTTGGGGGTTGCGAATCGCTGGCATTGTTAGTTTGGGGGTCGCAGGCTGAAAAGTTTGGGAACCCCTGCCAAATTAGTCAATCAGGCCTGTGATCAGTCAGTTCAAGAAAAGAAATACAAGTGCAGTCCTAACTAAAAGAATACAAGCTGAGGAAAAGATTAGGTCCGATAATTAATGATAATATTGGATAATGAGGTTTAAATGCTTTTTTTGTAGGCCAGTCATTTTTGACTTTGAACGGCACAAGTGTAACCAGTTGGAGTGCAAAATTATCCCAAAAAATAGGACATTGTTAAACTCTATGTGAGCAAAGTCGGTGAGTTTTAGCTCAATGTGATAACATTAACTTGCATTAACTACCTGGGGGGAAAGAAAATCATGTATGGGTCAAAATGACCCAAACAGAACATGAGGGAATAGTTGATAAGTTAAATTAAAAAGGCGTTTCATAAATAAAAAAAGCCCAAACATTTAAATTTCTCTATAATCGATAAATGTTATTTTTAGTTTTTTTTTTTTTTTCATAGTAAAGAATTCAAGGGTTGGCTCATTTAAATTAAAGAGACCAATTTTAGAAAAATGTAGGGTAACACTTGAATATGAATCCTCTGTTAAGCATTAGCAAATAGTTAATTCAATATTTGTTAAGCATTAACTTTACATTTATAGATTTTTGTAAGCAGTTTATAACTGCAGATACAAATACTCTATTCTTGACTTATAAGCACATTTAAAATGTGCTTAATAATTGTACTTTCATAATTTGTTACTGATTAATTTTTCATGACTAAATTAGGTATTGCATTATTTACAAATCAAAATATTTAAGAGTAGTTGGTGTTTTTGTTTTATTATTCAGAATGCACAAGTAAATTAATAATAAACTATTCAAATCAATTAACCATTAGTATATGCCTGAAGAATAATATATATAAATGTTAATTTGAATAGTTTATTAATCATTTAAATACGCATTCTGAATGATCTTTAATAATCAGCAAATTCTCTTAAATAACCTGTTTGTAAATGATGCAACACTTCATTTAGCAATAAAAAATAATAATTAACAAAACATGAAAATACAATTATAAAGCACATTACAGATGTGCTTGTAAGTCAAGAATAGAGCATTTGTATCTGCAGTTATAAACTGCTTTCTAACATCTATTATTGTAGAGTTAATGCAACAGATAATGAATTCACTATTTGCTAATGCTTAATAGATGATTCATAGTGTGTAGTTATTATTAAGTGTTACCAAATGTTGAAGTGTGCAGTATTTGTATTGTTAAATGATATCATGCATCATAAAAATGGTTGAAGAAACATTTGCTGTTTAAGGATGCTTATTGACATTTGGTCATTGTTCTGTTCGGTCTGATTGTTTTACAGGTCACCGCTGGTAAAGCTGTGGATGATTTGGATTCGGAGAATGTAAAGATAATGCCTAGAGGGAAAGTCCACAAAACAGAAGAAAGATCAGGTTCATTTTGCACTACACGGCAAGCAAAAGCAGATGTTGAGATTCTCCCATCCGGCTACACAGATGAGCGGCAGTCCCTTGTCTGAATCTGAAGTAAGAGAGTATGACAGTAAAATGACTTCTCCTTGTCGAAGCCCAAAGCCAATCTTTACCATAATACTGGATTCTGATCCTACCAATCCATCCAAAACCTGCCTGCACAAACTACCTCAGCTTGTCAACTCAGTGGCATACTGTTTCAGTGGTTCATGATAGGACCAAGAGAAAGCAAAGGATAGTTTGACACTGAAGGCCAAACCAAGTGTTAGTGTAGATGAAGAACAAGCTGTATTAAGTACTTCTGATGAATCTCTTTATAGTTTATATGCTAATCCTACTACATCAGAAGCGCAGCTCAATGAAAACAATCATATTGATGATTCTGAGCGCACTCGTTCTGTTTCTGACCATGATTTCAAACCTAAAACTAGAAGGGCTCATCTTCTAAATCACTTGAGCAAAAGATTTCACACCCATCGATTCATCATGGAAGCTCTAAAACAGCAAAGAAAGTGTTTACCATCATCCTGGATGCTGATTCCCCGGAATTATCATTAGTCCAATGTCAGTCACTGACGCAGATGCAACGTTCAGTTACTGAATACTCAAGAACAGATGAATTCTCTCATTCTGATGTCAAAAATCAACAGAGGAGTTCATCTAGGACTGAGAAAACTTTGAGAAAGGTTGCAGAAAAGGACAATGTGAAATCCAGTAGCTCTAAAATACAACAAGCTCTTCAACACAACCTCTCTGAGGTTATGGAGACTGACATTGAAAAAGAGAAGCAACATGAAATCATGGATGTCCACAAAGGAGGAGACGGTGAATTAGGCTTTTTAGTACATGAGCAGGATGTCACAATGTCTGAGAGTTGTAATGAGACTAAGAAAACACATCTGCAGAGCCCTCAAATGAAGCAAAACACACTTCAGAAACCTGTGAATGTTAATAAGGTAGGAGAAAAGATCAAGAAATCAGTTTGCTACAGAGAAATCAGACAATATCAGTATTATAAAGCTGAACACATCTAGATCTAATATAAAATGACAGCTGATTCTGAAAGTCTTCAAACTTTTGAGATCAGAGTGCCGGACACTACAGACACTTCAACCTGTAGTCAGTCAAGACCACAAAGTCAGTGAGTTCAGAAGACAAACTAGCAGAAGCTGTGGACACAGAGACTTTAAATCTTCTGCATACTGAAGCAAAGCATGAATATTTGGGACCGTTGGAGTTGTTGAAGTTCATATTGAAGCCACAGATATGGTTTCAGAAACAGCAGATATTGTACAGTCAAAACTCACAGAGAAATCAATTCCATCAGATGCTTTACCAGTCATAAGAGCTGAATGTGTTACACAGATTCCTGCTGTCATTGTAGATGACGATTCACCAACATTATTATCAGAGAGTCATAAGTCACAGTTGCATACAGGTCCTAAAGACTCAAAAACAGAAGAATTTGCCTATAAAGATGTCAAAACTCAACAAAGGAGCTCTGTTGGCAGAGGGAAACCTGAAGAACAAGAGCCTGAAAGATCCCTTTCAGAGAAGGACAAAGTGGAATCAAGTAGCTCTGTAATACAGGAGGCTGTTCAGCCCAACACTTCTGAGATCAGGGAGTCTGACATTGAAAAAGAGAAGCTGCATAAAGTTAATGATGCTGAAACATCACGTCAAATGGATGCCTGTGCTGAAGACAATAAATCAGGGATTAAAGCACTAAAGCAGGATGTCACAATGTCTGAGAAACACACATTTGCAGAACCTTCAAATGAAGCAAACGTACATCAGAAACCTCCAAATGTTGCTAAAGGGAAGAAAAAGATTAAATTAGCTGATGCAGAGAAATCAGACAATATCAGTATTGTAAAGCTGGCATCTAGATCTGACCATAAAAGCACAGCTGAATCAGAAAGTCTTCAAACTTCTGAGATCATAGTGCCGGACACTACAGATACTGCACTGAATGTGTCTTCAACCTGTAGTCAGTCAAAGAGTACAGAAGACAAAGTCACAGAATCTGGTAACACTGTACAAGAAGAGACTTGAATCTCCTGCAGACTGAGGCAAAGGATGGACATTTTGGGACTGTTGGAGTTGTTGAAGTTCATATTGAAGCTACAGATGTGGTTTCAGAAACAGGAGACATTGTACAGTTAAAACTCACAGAGAAATTAATGCCAACAGACGCTTCACCAGTCATGAGAGCTGAATGTGTTACACAGATTCCTGCTGTCATTGTAGATGTCGATTCACCAACATTATTATCAGACAGTCATGTGTCACTGTTGCAGACACAATGTACAGGTCCTAAAGACTCAAGAGCAGATGAATTTGCCTATAAAGATGCCAAAACTCAACAGAGGAGCTCTGCTGGCCACAAAAAAACCTGAAGAACAAGAGCT
Source organism: Danio aesculapii (assembly GCF_903798145.1). Lineage (NCBI taxonomy): Eukaryota > Metazoa > Chordata > Actinopteri > Cypriniformes > Danionidae > Danio > Danio aesculapii. The sequence goes on along the minus strand of NC_079454.1, from coordinate 22,791,015 downwards.
TGAAAGATTGCTTTCAGAAACGAACAATGTGAGATCGAGAAGCTCTGAAATAAAGGAGGATCTCCAGCCCAAAGCTTCTGAGATCAGGGAGACTGACATTGAAAAAGTGAAAAAGAGAAGCAGCATGAAGTCACTGTTTCTGAAACATCAAGTCAAATTGATGCCCGTGCTGAAGACAATGAATCAGGGATTAAAACACTTAAACAGGTTGTCACAATGTCAGACAAACACACTTTTACAGAGCCCTCAAGTGAAGCAAACACACTTCAGAAACCTCTAAATGTTGCTAAAGGTAAGAAAAAGATGAGGAAATCAGCCGATGCAGAGAAGTCAGACAATATCAGTAGTATAAAGCTAAAGGCATCCAGATCTGAACATAAAACCAAAGCTGAATCAGAAAGTCTTCAAACTCCTGAGATCATAGTGCTGGACACTACAGATGCTTCACTGAATGTGTCTTCAACATGTAGTCAGTCAAAGAGTACAGAAAACAATTAAGAGACATTGTGCAGGAGGAGACTTTCAATGCCAAAGATGGACAGTTTAAGACTGTTAGCATCTCACATGGTAGAGGTGTACCTACTGAAGGCACAGACAGTGTGGTCCTAAGTGCAGTGGAAACTACACAATCAACACATAGAGAGAATCAATAGCAACAGATGTGTCACCAGTTGTGAGAATGGAAACTAAAACACAGATTTCTACCTTGATCCTGGATGTTGACTCCCCAGAGATTTCATCACACACACAATGTACAGTTCCTGAAAACCCAAAATCAGATGAATTTGCCCAAACAGATTTTAGGATTCAACAGAGGAGCTCTTCTAGCCCTGAGAAACATGAAAAACAAGAGCCTGAACAGAACCTTCTAGAAAAAGACTATGTGAAATCAAGTATCTCTGTAGTACAGAAAGCTCTCCAGCCTAACATCTCTGAAATCATGGAGACTAACGTACATAAAGATGAAAAAGAGGAGCATCACGAAGATGTTCGTTCTGAATCATTAAAGCAAATAAGTGTACTAACGATAGAAAGTAGTAAATGTGGGTTGTAGTACACGAGCTGGATGCTACAATGTCAGAGAGTTACGGTGAGGCTGAGAAAATCACATTTGCTGAGCCTTTAAATGAAGCAAGCACACTTCAGAGCCTACTGATATTGCTAAAGAGAGGAAAAGATCAGGAAATCAGCTGATGTGAAGAAATCAAACAAAACCATCAATAGAAATCAGAAGACATCTAGATCTGAACATGAAAAGCACAGCTGATTCAGATAGTCTTCAATCTTCTGAGATCATACTGTCGCACACTACAGACACTTCACTGAATGTGTCTTTAACCTGTAGTCAGTCAAAGACCACAAAGTCAGTAAATTCAGAAGACAAACTAGCAGAAGCTGCGGACACAGAGACTTTAAATCTCCTGCACACTGAGGCAAAGCTTGGACATTTTGGGACTGTTGAAATTGTTGAAGGTGCTCCTATTGAAGCCACAAAGAGTGTGGTTTAGGAACAGCAGACATTGTAACAGTCAAAACACACAGAGAAATCAGTCCCAACAGATGCTTCCCAAGTTATGAGACCTGAATGTAATACACAGATTCCTGCTGTCATTGTAGATGTCGATGTACCAACATTATCATTAGACAGTCATCAGTCACAGTTGCAGACACAATATACAGATCTTAAAGGCTCAAGAGCAGATGAATTTGCCCATACAGATGTCAAAACTCAACAGAGGAGCTCTGCTGGCACAGAGAAACCTGAAGAACAAGAGCTTGAAAGATTGCTTTCAGAGAAGGACCAATGTGAAATCGAGTTACTCTGTAATACAGGAAGCTCTCCAACCCAAAACTTCTGAGATTATAGAGACTGACGTTGAATTAGATCAAAAAGAGAAGCTGCATAAAGGCACTTATGCTGAAACATCAATACAAATGGATGCCCGTGCTAAAGACAATGAATCAGGGATTAAAGCATGTAAGCAGGATGTAACAATATCAGACAAACACGCTTTTGCAGAGCCCTCAAGTGAAGCAAACACACTTCAGAAATCTCTGATTGTTGCTAAGGTAGGGAAAAGATCAGGAAATCAGCTGATGCAGAGAAATCAGCAAATACCAGTACTATGAAGCTGGTATCTAGATCTGACCATAAAAGCACAGCTGATTCAGAAAGTCTTCAAACTTCTGAGATCAAAGTGCCAGACACTACAGACACTTCACTGATGTGCCTTCAACCTGTAGTCAGTCAAAGTCCACAAAGTCAGCGAGTTCAATAGACAAACTCTCAGAAGCTGTGGACACTGTGCAAGAAGAGACTTTGAATCTCCTGCAGGACTGAGGCAAAGGATGGACATTTTGGGGACTGTTGGAGTTGTTGAAGTTCATATTGAAGCTACAGATGTGGTTTCAGATACAGGAGACATTGTACAGTTAAAACTCACAGAGAAATTAATGCCAACAGATGCTTCACTAGTCATGAGAGCTGAATGTAATGCACAGATTCCTGCTGTCATTGTAGATGTCGATTCACCAACATTATTACCAGAAAGTCATCATTCACAGTTGCTGACACAACATACAAGTCCTAAAGACTCAAAAACAGAAGAATTTGCCCATAAGTATGCCAAAATTCAACAAAGAAGCTCTGCTGGCACAGAGAAACCTGAAGAACAAGAGCCTGAAGGATCCCTTTCAGAAATGACAGTGAGAAATCTAGTAGCTCTCAAATACAGGACACTCTTCACACAACACTTCTGAGATCAGGGAGGACTGACGTTGAAATAGATAAAAAAGAGAAGCTGCATAAAGTCACTGATCCTGAAACATCATGCCAACTGGATGCCCGTGCCGAAGACAATAAATCAGGGATTAAAGGACCTAAGCAGAATGTCACAATATCAAAGAAACACATATCTGGAGAGCCTTCGGATGAAGCAAACGCACTTCAGAAACCTCCAAATGTCGGTAAGCGTAGGAAAAAGATCAGGAAATCAGCTGATGCAGAGAAATCAGACAATATCAGTGATATAAGCTGGTATCAAGATCTGAACATAAAATGACAGCTGATTCAGAAAGTTTTCAAACTTTCTGAGGTCATACTGCCGGACACTACAGATACTGCACTAAACATTTCTTCAACCTGTAGTCAGTCAAAGACCACAAAGTCACAGTCACAGTTGCAGACACAACACACAGGTCCTAAAGGCTCAAGAGCAGATGAATTTGCACATACAGATGTCAAACTCAAAGCGGAGCTCTGCTAGCACAGAGAAACCTGAAGAACAAGAGCCTGAAGGATTGGTTTCAGAAAAGGACAATGTGAAATCGAGAAACTCTGAAATAAAGGAAGCACTCCAACACAACACTTCTGAGATCAGGGGGACTGACCTTAAAAAGGTGAAAAAGAGAAGCAGCATGAAGTCACTGATGCTGAAACATCAAGTCAAATTGATGCCCCGTGCTGAAGACAATGAATCAGGTATTAAAGCATGTAAGCAGGATGTCACAACGTCAGAGAAGCAAACATCTGCAGAGCCCTCAAATGAAGCAAATACACTTCAGAAATCTCAAATGTTGGTGAAGGTAAGAAAAAGATCAGGAAATCAGCTGAGGCAGAGAAATCAGACAATATCAGTATTATAAAGCTGGTATCTAGATCTGACCATAAAAGCACAGTTGAATCGAAAGTCTTCAAACTTCTGAGGTCATGGGCACTACAGATACTTCACTAAACTTGTCTTCAACCTGTAGTCAGTCAAAGACCACAAAGTCAGTGAGTTCAGAAGAAAAACTCTCAGAAGCTGTGGGCACTGTGCAAGAAGAGACTTTAAATCTCCTGCAGACTGAGGCAAAGGATGGACATTTTGGGACTGTTGGAGGTGTTCATATTGAAGCCACAGATATGGTTTCTGAAACAGCAGACAGTGTACAGTCAAAACTCACAGAGAAATCAATGCCAACAGACGCTTCACCAGTCATGAAAGCTGAATGTGTTACACAGATTCCTGCTGTCATTGTAGATGTCGATTCATCAACATTATTATCAGACAGTCATCAGTTACTGTTGCAGACACAACATACAGGTCCTAAAGGCTCAAGAGCAGATGAATTTGCCAATAAAGATGCCAAACTCAAACAGAGGAGCTCTGCTGGCACAGAGAAACCTGAAGAACAAGAGCCTGAAGGATTGCTTCCAGACAAGGACAATGTGAAATGAGTAGCTCTGAAATAAAGGAAGCTCTTCAGCCCATGTTTCTGAGATCAGAGAGACTGACATTGAAAAAGATGAAAAAAGAGAAGCAGCATGAAGTCACTGTTTCTGAAACATCAAGTCAAATGGATGCCCCTGCCAAAGACAATGAATCGGGGGATTTAAAGCACTTAAGCAGAATGTCACAATGTCAGCGAAACAGACATCTGCAGAACCTTTAAATGAAGCTAACGTACATCAGAAACCTCCAAATGTTGCTAAAGGTAAGAAAAAGATCAGGAAATCAGCTGATGCAGAGAAATCAGACAATATCAGTAGTATAAAACTGGTATCAGATCTGAACATAAAAGCACAGCGACTCAGAAGTCTTCAAACTCTGAGGTCATGGACCTACAGATAGTTTCACTGAACGGGTCTTTAACCTGTAGTCAGTCAAATACCACAAAGTCAGTGAGTTCAGAAGACAAACTCACAGAAGCTGGTAACACTGTGCAGGAAGAGACTTTAAATCTCCTGCAGACTGAGGCAAGGGATGGATATTTTGGGACAGTTGGAGTCTCAGTGGTTGGAGGTGCTCATATGAAGCCACTGATAGTGTGGCTTTAGGAACAGCAGACATTGTACAGTCAAAACTCACAGAGAAATCAATGCCAACAGTTACTTCACCAGTCATGAGAGCTGAATGTGTTACACAGATTCCTGCTGTCATTGTGGATGTGGATTCAGCAAACATTATTATCAGATAGTCATAAGTTCACAGTTGCAGACACAATGTACAGGTCCTAAAGACTCAAAAACAGAACAATTTGCCCATAAAGGTGTCAAAACTCAAAAGAGGAGCTCTGCTGGCACAGAGAAACCTGAAGAACAAAAGCCTGAAAGATCCCTTTTAGAAAATGACAATGTGAAATCGAGTTGCTCTCAATACAGAAGCTCTCCAGACCAACACTTCTGAGATCAGGGAGACTGACATTGAAATAAATGAAAAAGAGAAGCTGCATAAAGTCACTGATGCTGAAACAGCATGCCAACTGGATGCCTGTGCTGAAGACAATGAATCAGGGATTAAAGCACTTAAGCAGAATGTCACAATGTCAAAGAAACAGACATCTGCAGAGCCTTTAAAGGAAGCAACCACACTTCAGAGTAAGGAAAAAAATAGGGAAATCAGCTGATGCAGAGAAATCAGACAATATCAGATTATAAAGCTAACATCTAGATCTGACCATAAAAGCACAGCTGAATCAGAAAGTCTTCAAACTTCAGCGGTCCATAGTGCCAGACACTACAGATACTGTGCTGAATGTGTCTTCAACGTGTAGTCACTCAAAGAGTAAAGAGACAAAGTCAAAGAAGCTGTGGGCACTGTGCAAGAAGAGACTGTGAATCTTCCTGCAGACTGAGGCAAAACGGTGGACATGTTGAGATGTTTAGCATCTGTGCTGTTGGAGCAGTGGAAAATGTACAGTCAACACTCACAAAGGACTCAGGATCAATGTTAACAGATGCTCCGCCAGTGTGAGAGCTGAATGTGTTACACAGATTTCTACAGTCATCTCATCAGAGTCACAGCTCAGTCATGTGAAGACCAACGGACAGAGGATTCAGATGGCGTTCTCTTTTCCAGGTAAGATTCCACATGGTTGTTTTCACATAAAATCTTTTCAGAAATACAGGGTGTGAGTGAGCACCTACCAAATGCAGAAGGAAAATTGATCTTGTTGTGGGCAACGCATATCAACATGCTAGATAGTTTGTCAGATAACCTCTCTCACCTTTACAATTAATCACCGTCAGAATAACCCCCCCCCCCTAAAGATAGCCCAAACAATTGCATAATCATAACAAACATAAAAGGGTTCCACAATGAGAAAAATATCTCAATCTAAGTATTCATTCATTCATTTTCTTTTTCGGCTTAGTCCCTTAATTAATCTGGGGTCGCCACAGCCGAATGAACCACCAAAATATCTAGCATGTTTTATGCGCAGTGGATGCCCTTCCAGCCACAAACCAATCACTGGGGAAACACACCCATACACCCTCATTCACATACACACACACACACACACACGCACACACACCAACACACACACACACACACACACACACACACACCACACACACACCACACACACACACACCAACACACACTCATACACTACGGTCAATTTTAACATACCACAATTCACCTGTATACCCAATTCACCTTTGGACTCGGAGGAAAGCCACGCAAACACGGGGAGAACATGTAAACTCCATACAGAAATGCCAACTGACGCAGCCGAGGCTTGACCCAGCGACTTTCTTGCTGTGAGGCGAATGTGCTACCCACATGCGTCACCTCAAATCATTTTCTCATGATACACCCAATCCAGTCTTACTGACCCTTTGTTCCCTTCTTACAGGGATAGGTCACCCAAAAAAAGAAAATTACCTTATTGTTTATGCTTCCTTGTGTGATGTTATACTTTTAATTATTTCTTTCATCTGGTAAACTCAGAAGAAGATATTTTGAAGAATGCTGTTTGCTGGGACCCTTCGACTGGGGCATAGTAGATATTTGGGCATCTGCCCCTGTAAATGCATGAACATGCTGGCATTAAACTGTGAGGAAAATTTTTATAATAATAAAAAAATTAAAAAAAAATTATGTCAGTATTATATGTCAGTATAGGCTTTTTTGAATGGAGGAGCAGAACACTGAATTCTGGTCTGTAACTTTACAAAGTTAAAAAGCCTAATTGGCCAGGTAAATGAAAAAGTTAACTTCGAACTCTGCAGTCCAAAATGACTTCACAATTAAAAATCTCTGTTCTCGTGTTCAGTACTTAAATAATGAGTCATGAAAAAAATGAGTTTTTGTCATTCAAAATCTTTTTTAGGCATATTATTTAAAGGATGTAAGATGATGTCATTTGTAATGGCTGTATGGCACTAGAGTAGGGAACCTACAGTGCTTTTATTCCAAGCAGACAATGACTTCTTTTTCAAACTGAATTGATGCATTTTAACTTGCATTTTGCACCATTCACGGTTTATTCACATGAAAATTATTATCAAAGAATGGAAATCATTGAACGGATCAGGTAAAGGACTTGACAGTTCAGTTTATTTTCTTCTTTAGAAATGTGTAGGTTGCCAACTGTTTCAAAATGGTCTGAAAGATCTTTTATTATCTGAATGTGGCTACATTATCCAAGCCGTTCCAAAGACAAGCACTGAATATGCTCAGCATAGTTTTGTGATTCAAAGTTAGTTCAACAGTGTCATCTCCTTATGATGCATATGAAACCAATGAGTTGGTTTTTATATCCTTGGGCTCCTTAAATATATATTATTTTTATATTTTTGTAATCTGTACAATTTCATTTCTTTCTTTATCCATCCATCCATCCATCCATTTTAACGATTTTAAACCATATGCTATCTATTCACATTGTTGCCATCTTTACATTATTTCATTTTCTGGCTTTGTTATGCTATCTAATGCAGAACACATATTTTTTGACACATTTTTGCATATTAAACTATGGAATATTTGTTTTTTTTAACTAAAATATCTTATATTATGTAACGTTAAAGTAACAAAAACAGTTGTTGTGGCATTTTGATCATATCATTTTCCACAGTGTACACTTTGTTGCATTAGTTCCTGCAGTACATCCTCATGAGTTTTGTTTTAGGCCTGAAGGCACAACACGCCCGTCAGAGGGAAGACTCTTCTCCCAGCGGAACAGCATTCCTCTCTCTTCTGCAACCATGACTTTTGAGTGCAGGGCCATCTTTCTCTTTTAGACAGGCTGTGATACCACGTGTAAGTGGTGTTGTGATGAACTTTTGCACTGAAATATGAAATATGACAGCTTGTTTTCTTGTAGTTCGAAGAAATGCAAAGAACCAATGCAGATCCATCTGGCATGAACAAATCATCCCAAATCAAGGATCGGAAGCAGATGGTGAGGATCAAATGAGACTTTGGGAGCAGCCCACAGGGACAAATATATGGACCACATAAATAACTCCACCTCTAATTTCAGCCACTTCTGATGACCAGTCAAGGATCTGAGGTACTATGCGAACAAGGTTTGGAATTGTTTAATAATCAATTAGAAGTAAGGTTCAGGTTCTTTAAATAGTTGGGCTTTGAACAGAAAAAGTAATACCTGAAATATAAAATATAGTTTCTGTTAGAGTAAAATGTAAAGTCTGTTAGAGGTTTAAATCTAAATGAAACTTTTCTCTCAAATGCAGCTTTTATCTGCTAATCAGTCTGTTTTTGGTCTGTCTTTGACTTGAGCATAGTCCCTCAAGGTTTGTAGGAGGAAACTGCACAGGAGGGAGGAATTTCCTGTGCCTTTGCTGCTTTTAACTGTACCATCTTCTCACTGTTTTTGAATTTCCAACTATAGTTTCAAATTGTAATGCTTTTATTTTTACAGGAAGCTTGGCCAAAAACAGATTCCTTATTTCAGAATGCATTGCTTTCTGAGTCTGACAGCAGTCTGGCATGGGCTGTCCTGCATCTTTTCAGATGTCAGTACCGACCGGCCCAGCTCAACATTGCACAAATGACTCATCAGCTGGAAGAAGCTGAGGTACAGTACATTACCTCATTGCACTGGTTCAAAAACTTTGTTGTAAATAAAGGCAGTAATCAAGAAGAATCTAACAATTAAAATGACTTAAAATAAAAACAAACCATAATTTTTAAGATTTCCAAGTGACGTGTAGTTGATCTTGTCTTTTTCTAATTATTTTCAAAATGATCTTTACATTGTTTTAAGTCATCCTGGGAGAGACATCCTAGAGTTCATGCAGTTTGACGGATACTGTAATAATTTAATTGTTTGAAGTTATTGCTTAAAGGGAAAGTTCACCTGAAACTGAAAATTCTCTCATCATTTACTCAACCTGATTGAACACAAAAGAAGTTATTTTGAAAAATGTTGGAAACTTGTAACCACTGACTTCCACACTATTGCTTTTTTCAATTAATAAAGTCAATGGTTACAGGCTTCTAACATTTCTCAAAGTGCAATTTGTGTTCAACAGAAAGGAAACTCATAAAAGTTTGTGATCACTTAAGGGTGAATAAATGAAAAATGATAAACAAAAATAAACGGACATTAATGCATAACATTTTTCTGTCATAGACCTGCCGGCAGTGTGTCCTGGAGCAGGTGGCTAGACTTTCCATAATGATTCTAGTGTAGGACACCCTACAGACTCTGAGCAGGGCATGGATGCTAGATGGAGCGCAGTACTGCTGGATACCTCAACCATGGCAGAGCTTAAAAAGGCACAGCTACAACATATTACGCAGTACCACCAGCAAAAACAGGCTCTTATGATTACTCTAGACGAGCTAGAGGCTGAGCTCAGCACACTGACACTGTGAGTATTCTTGACATTTTTATCAGTAACATGCATGATATTTCAGAAGTACATGAATATTTCAGCATTTCATATTTATTTTTTAAATTGAATGATAACATCAAATGTAGAATTTGCAATCAAGGAACTGTTACAAAGTTGACAAACAGAGTTGACAAAGTTGTCTGTTTTTAAATTAAGTGTGACCAGGATGTTTTCTAAAATTGACTGCTCTTAAAATATGCAACTTACAATTCAAACTGTACTTTAAGGATAAAATATTATGTCTGAAGAGTTTGTGTTCAGAGACTCTAAAATAATAGTTTATCATGCCAGAAATGTAACCTTATTCTCCTGATTTTGAAGGGGTTGTATTGAAAGCAGTACCCTGCAAGCAGAAAAGCTAAATGCATTCCTGAAGAACATGCAAAAGAATAGAGGCATGCTTGAAGATCTTCTACAAACTTGCTCTCAGATTCCAGCCCATCTAGCTGAGGCCGAGGGACCTGTAGCCTGTATTGAACCTGTCAGGACCTGTCAGGAAAGATGGCAGACTCTAGAGCAGACTGCTTTCAGGAGTCTGTGGTGTGCTAACATATGCACAACAGAAGCTTTTGCACTCCTTCAAGAATCGAGAGACCTGCAGTTTGAAATGGAACTTCTTGTAAAGTCAATTTCCCCTGGTCACCTGTCCCAAGGACAGATTGATTGGCAAAATGCAATACATGAGACTATGAGAGCTGCAGATCTGGCAGTGTTAACAGAGCGCTGCTTGTACCTGCATGAGGTCTCTCAAGCTCTTTCTTCAAGTCCACTGGGAAAGAAAGAGCTCAGAGATGTTGAAGACACAATGCAGGCTCTGAATTCTCAACTTACACTGACTAAGGAGAAGCTTGTCTCTCAGACGCAAATAGCAGTGATAATTCAGCCGTCGTGAGGATTATTAGGGACTATGTTATGGGCCAAACAAATGAAAAGCAGAATCAGCAGGAGAAGGAGGTTGTCTCTGTTTCCCGAAGAGGCAAGTCATCAAGTCAACCATATGAAGAAATTGCAGTCTGAAACATCTCTTAAGAGGTTTCAGTTGGCCTCTGTTTTGAAAGAAATTAGAGAAGAGGTTACTGAGCTCAACGAGGAAGAGTCTATAGCCATGTTGTCCACCTTTGATTCCTTGGAGGATCTGTACAATAACACTGCAAAAAAGACTGAATCTGCTCTTGAAGAAATGAATAGATCATTGCTCATTAGAGATAGACTGTGGAAACAGATCACCGACAGCAGCTCTTGGTTGACCTCTGTATTGGAAAAAGAGTCTGGAAAATCAGTGGCTTCTGAACCCAAAACAACCATTCCAGAATTGAGGGTTCAGCTTCAAGTATGCACAGAGGCTTTGAAGGATGCTGAGAGACAAGCAAATAACTTGGAGACTCTACTGGATGAAACCAAGACTATGAATAACGGTCTAAGTTTACACGAAAGTTTTCAGCTGATTGACAGGCTTGCTGCCTTACATGAAGAAGTCTCTAGTGTTGTGAACCGCAAGTTTGCCTCACGCTGGGTGATTGAAGAGTTCCTTCATTCTCAAGAATCTTCTGCTGAGGAACAGAATGTCATTCAGAAAAGCTTGAGACAGATAGGTGCTGATGTAATGAGACAGAAGTATCCCATAACAAGGGACTCCCTCTTAGCTCTTGAACCTGTTAACACATGTTGATGGAGCTCCTCTGCAAGGTG